>NW_027657107.1:0-41564 GCF_964235325.1 Thermobia domestica | reverse complement strand
ACACATCCTATCCTCACTCTAAATCACTAATTGTCTAATGGAGGAAATTAATATGTACAGTACGTTACCCAGTGACTATACAGAAGATTATAATTGTACAGTGGGTAATTGGATTAAATATAGGTAACTGCTGCAAATAATGAAATTTAAACTCCGCCCAACTTACCTTGTACTCCGCCTTCCCTCACCAAATTTTAGTTTCATCCGGCTTCATCCTGCCAAATGCTTTTGAGATAAGGGCTGGAGGTCTATTCTTTAGTTACATGTCTGTGCTCTCAAATCAGGGTACCGCAATTTGTTGCGGTACTCATCGCGGAATGTTCTCCGTATAAGTGAGGAACTTACCACAAAAAAACTCTCCTTTTTTTTTTAAAAAAAAAAAGTAGCTTCATTTACACTCATACGGTTTACTATTACACGCCACAATTAACATATACTAATAAACTAACCTAAATAACTGATATACTACATAATTATGTTATATACTAATAACAATTACATCATAGGCTCGCAATCGGAGTGCCGCGGGGAATAGTGATAATTAATTTTCAACACTTTAGACACTGTCAGGTATGCTATGCACTTACCTTAGTTTCCTCCTTCTGAGGGAAATATATCGTTATATCCTCCTTCCTGCAGCTACTCTTCTGATCTTTGTCGCTGTCGGGATAGAGAATCGCGTACTCTTTCTTGTGAATATTTTGCAAGTGTTTCTTCAGCCTCGTTGTAATACGAGAATTCATTTTCAATTCTATCTTCTTAGGCTTACATAATTTACAAATAGCCAACTCAGCATTCGTCGCAATTTCAAAGTAATCCTGAAACTTACTTTTACGCCCTGCTGTTTTGGGTAGATCAAAAGTCGAACTTGCAGAAACAGTACCTGAATCCGTTTCACTTTCAACTGGGTCCCCATTTGGCTCTTCTAAAATATCGTCGCCACTATTGACATTTACACGTTTTGATCGTTTCCTTGAAGGGTTATTTTCCATTATAAAGATGTTTTTACACAACCAAAAGCGCTTGTAAACAACTAAATAACTCCTCACAACACAATACGACCCAATTCTTTCGGCTCGTTCGCGTTTGTAGCAATGTTGCATTATCGCATTTTATCAACTTTCGCTTTCAACTTATATTGTGTTGCCAGATCTAAAAAATAAAATTACTGACAGATATAGGGCCATTCCTACCATCTCCCACCAAACGTATAGGGCCATTCCTACCATCTCCCACCAAAACTATAGGGCCATCCTACCAAACCAGTGTTTGAATTAAACTTCCGAACTAGAGGGGGATGTTTTTGATAAATATATCCTATTTATTCCATGTAAAAATATCTTGTTATTTCTGCGAGCCGGGCCGGGGAGGGATTTCCCGCCATCCCCCAACATTAATCGCTAGTAGTAATGTGAAAAAGACAGAAACAACAGAAATATCACATTTCGCAGCAATAGGGAGTCTTATTCGCTTTTCAGACCAAAAACAAAAGTTCATGTATTCCTACGCGCCCGCGTGTGTGTGTTTGTGTCGCAAAATAAAGTCCTAAATCGATACTGTAATAAATTTCCAATTTACAAAGCTTTTCTTTTTTTAATGATGTTTAGAAACTAAAGAAGGCTTTAATTCTGAAAATCAACCTTGAATAATAATAAATCTCATAAAATGTCTATTGCCCCAATCACTTTGTTGTTCCTGGAGGCATTAACGCTCAACTTAGAAAACTCAATAAATGTAAAATCACTAAATATACAATTAAATGCAATTCATAAATGTGGCGAGACTGCGACAAGTCTCGCGAGACTTCTCGTGCGAGATTTAACCGAGTCTCGTTTAGCGTCTCGTCTCGCATAGTTTAGTCTCGTCTCGCGTCTCGCGTGCATCCCTACTGAGAATATTTGTTCGTGCCCTTTCACAGAAAAATATACCAGTATTCACCGCTCTTGTTCTACCTGTTGAAACGCTCAGATATACTTTCGTGAGTAGCTCTGGACAGTCAACTTTATTATCTAATACTTTATATAAAAATAGTAAATCAAACATCTTTCGTCGATTCGTCAACGTTAGGAAATTCAAACTCCTTACTAAGTCCACGTAAGGAATCTCTTTGGGATAAAAAGCTGTTTTCTTGTACGTAAGCATTTTTAGAAATTTATATTGTGTGTTTTCTATTGCTTGTAAATATTTATTTACATTCGGTGTCCAAATAACGCAAGCATACTCTAATCGGAACCTTATGTACTCCCATGCGCAAAAAAAATTGCGCGTATACTGTAACTCACGATTTTTCGCAATTATTTTATTTTCCTTATGTTTATGGGTAAAATTCAGTTATTAGTATGTGGAGATAATAGAAAGCAATCCATCTAAGGAGATATTTCCAAAAAAATATAATAAAATAATAAAAATATAAGCAAAAAACAAAATTATGTTCGGTTTTGTGTATACTGGCAATAATGTTTTCGAGGGAATTTTTAGAGTAGCACAGCACGATTGTAGAGGGAATAACAAGATTGGTAACAGAACAGTTGAATCAAGGAACAGGAAAGTGGAGTAAAATATTGCATTTATTGGCTTAAATCTAGGGTGTAAATTGTCTGCCAAATATAAATTAGCTTCTGTAACCAAGATGTTGTACGGAAATATATAAACAAAGAGAAAAACTGTTGTCTTAAGTTTGGAAGTGACATGCTCTATAGCCATGAGCATTTATTTCTTAAGAAAAAGGTAGGCAATAAAAGAAAGTCTGTGTGGTGGAGTGGGTAGAGTGACGGATTAGTAATTCTTATACTGTTTTGACCCCAGATCGAATCCCATCCGATCCTGTTTAATTTTTTTTCTTTACAAAACATTGTAGAAAGTGTATAATTTTTATGTTAATAAGAACCGAAACAATATAATAAAGAAATAACTTTTTGTTTCCTCTGATGACGTATTTATTTAGAATTAGCTTACTATTTATTACTAATAGCGATTGTTTTTAGTTTATGGTATGGTATGCTTAATCATTCCCTCTCCGTTTTTTTTAACAGCAGAAGTAACTTCAAACTTCAACTCACTGTGAGTGTGTTTGTAAAAAACAAAACAAGCGCGACCTGCAGCTTTACACACAGCGTGACGAACACAATCACAGCCATAGC
Source organism: Thermobia domestica (assembly GCF_964235325.1). NCBI lineage: Eukaryota > Metazoa > Arthropoda > Insecta > Zygentoma > Lepismatidae > Thermobia > Thermobia domestica. The sequence goes on along the minus strand of NW_027657107.1, from coordinate 38,424 downwards.
TCGTTGTCTGTTCTAGTGTTTCTGTGTGTGTGTGTTCCTTTTTAGAGTATTGACTCTCTCTCTCTCTCTCTCTCTCTCCTTTTGTTTCATATCAACAAGTGCAACAAATGCAAGTCTGTGTAAAAAAATCAAGAATGCTTTCTTTAAACAAAACTAAATTTTACAGCTCTCTTTGTGAATAACACGAATGCTTCCGACGAATTATACAGTAGCGTGAAAAACTGATAATAAAATGATCTAACATGCATAAGCTTCTTTTTCTAGCGTGACAACACATTAAACATAACAAATTAAATTTTTGGGATTACAAATTATCACATTACGTGTCGGTGTAGGCCTATTCGTTTTCACATTCGAGCGACGAAAGAAGAAAGTGTGGTTATAGTTATAAAAACCGAATACCAGATTTAAATGAATTCAAGTTACATGGCTTCTACATATCGAAAAAATGATTTTTCGATGTCTGTCCATCTATTCGTCTCTCGGTTCGTCACGCTTTTACACGCACTCAAATAGAGGCCATACTGTTCAACGTATCTGGACCGAATTCTAGACATAACGTTTTAATAACATACTATCTTTCGAATTTTATGTCCTTCGACATCTAAAAGTAAGGGTAATTTACTGAAGGATTAAAATTTAAAACAATTCAATTTTCTCAAGTAAAAAAAGCTGTGACGATTTTATTTACTTTTTATAAATATATATTTTATTAACGGATCTCCACCGCATATGAATAATTTTTCTGAAAAAATATATATGGTGTAATTTACTGTATGGTATGCGTTCTTTTTGCAGAATTTTCTCAACCACATTTCATAAATAAACGTATCATTAATAACGTAACAAACAACTCGTTCGAAGGAGTAGCTTAATCTTAGGGTGAGCTTTACCCCGATAGTTTTCCCATTAACGCCTCAGGCAATTTTGTTCATATTTCGTAAAGAAATGTTTCATTAATAAACTAACATACAGCATAAATCGTTTATTCCGATAACATGCAGAAGAAGTGGTTCTCTCAAGGGTTGAATTTTTTTGGACAATTTTCTCAGTAATAACTGAGACAAATTTGTTCTAATTTCAGTAAAATATTTTCTGTAATAATCTTATAATATGGTATAACTCGCTTGTTCCGAAAAGAAAAATCCAAAAGAGATACTTTGACAGTGAATTTTTTCCCCACGATTTGTTTAAAAATTACTCGATATACTGTCAAAATTACAGATAGAAGAGTTTACCTTTGGGGGTAAGCTTTTCCCGATGACCTTCCTAAAAAACACTCAGGAGATGTTTGTTGTTCATATTTTATAAATACATGTGACATAAATAACCTAGCTATATGGTATAATTCCCTCATCCGGAAAAACTAGAAATGGTATATTACTTTTGACAGTAAGTTTTACCCTGCGATTTTCTCAAGAACGACTCAGGCGATTGTGTTCGTATTTCATAAATAAATCTTTTACGAAAACACTAACAATATAGCATAGCTCGTTTGTCCTGAAAAGATCCACAAGGGATAATTTATTCTTGGGGGTGACTTTTTTCATGATTTTCTCAGAAATTATTCAGACGCTTTTGCTTATAGTTCACATACAATTATATCCTTAATAATTCTAATATATGGATCAAGTTATTTCTAACGAAAATATGACTAATGGGTACTTTACTTTTGGGCCTGAAGTTTCTTCTAGCAAAGTTTTCCAAAACATTATTTTATTCGCAATTTTCCAAATAAATGTTTCAATAATAGTTACAGCCTAACATGTCAGTGTAAAAAATTCGAGCGAGAAAGTACAGTGCGTTTGCTCCGTATCCTTTCTTAAATATATATATTTTTAATGTTACACCTAATCACAATTTTCCGAACAAAATCGAAACTTCTTTTTAAATGTGCCTTGTTGTGGTCAAATGGTTCAAGTGCATTGGTTCTGGATTTGATTTCCAGTGAGAGCTAGTGTATTTTCATCCAAGAGATGTGACACGTCGGTGCAAAGAAAAAAGAGTTTAAATAAGCCTAACCAAGCTAATCAACAAAAGAAATAATACAATGTTACGAAATTATCGTAGAAATGTTGTTAATATTAGGTAGGTGCGACTGAAATGTCCAAACGATTATTGTCAATTCCAAAGGCCTTTGTTTTCGTCCGGCGGGAGCTCATGTGTTTCGGATTCTACGTTAATCAGTAGGTCCACGTCTCATATAGCCTCGCTGCTGAAAGGGACGTTAAACTCAAAATCACATCACACATCTTTGTTTTCGCCTTTGTTTTAATTGTCTCTGTTCATGAGATCCTTAGTGGCTAAGCGGTTAGCGTACGCGCCTTTGGCGTGGAAGACCCGGCTTCGATTCCCGGCGAGAGCTCACGTGCTTCGGAGTCCGCGTTAATCAGTAGGCCGACGTCTCATATAGCTTCGTTGCTGAGCGAGACGTTAAACTCAAACTCAATGTCTTTGTTCATAAATGTCTTTGTCTATGGTTTTGCATATACGTGGCATGGACATTAAATTTTGATTTCTACGCCATATGTATCTAATTACATACACAGCTATAGAACGAACACAACAAACTTGGAATATCTACATTGTTTGTGTATGGAAAATAATCACGCTCTACTGCACAGGAGAGCCGTGTGTATGGAATTCCATACACATGGCAATCAACGTAATAAAAAATGTATAATAATAAGAATTAATAATAATAATAATAATAATAATAATAAAAACAGAAAACGATACGATCACTTACATAATTTATAAATATAAGTTAACATTTAATAAGCATATAACTGCAATGGAATTAAGTTATTTCTCTCTCTCCCTGAACGCAACAGCCCTTATTGTGCTAAGGCGTAGAAACTTGTGGCACTCACGATTTGGGGCGGTGTGTGGTCACAACTTCGGATCCGTTTGTTGTTAGTCCTAGCTTTCTAGACGGATGCAGTTATTCCCGGTAGAATATACAAGCAAATAGATTTTGTATTACTATTAAAGTAAATAATTATACTCATTCCCTCAATGTGATACTTGGGGTTGCTTAACCGTATACAGACAGCTGATCCATGGAAGAATCGTTGATAATAATAATAATAATAATAATAATAATAATAATAATAATAATAATAATAATAATAATAATAATAATAATAAATAACAGAAGCTCGACAAATATTCTTGCAAATAATAGGAAAAAGTTTTCGTCACACAGTTCACTTTGCTGGACACACCAGTGTGACGCGTTATATCGATTGTGGCATACTGGAATATAGGGTATGTTTTTTTTTTTAAATTTTTTCCAACTATTCCAACTGCTTCAATTGAAATGGATCTATAATAATAAGAGAGTGAATTTAGTCTTCTTACCCTTCGATTTAGAAATAAGGTTCGCGAGAATTTCATAAAAGAATAATACACTCAGAATTGTATATAGTAGTTTGTTTTATTCGAAATTACATACTTCCTGCAACTGTTTTTTGATTGAAATGATTTAAAATGAAATCTTTAAGTTTTACGTCCCACGATTATGCCGGATAGGCTAAAGGAGACAGTGATGATAAGAAATGAATGAAATGATCGAGTGAAGAAAGTGGGATAAAACGGGAGAACCTCGAGAAAACCCACGCACAGTGTTTGTCCAGCACAAGGTTCACTTGGCGCGAACATAGATCGAACCAAGGACTCCATGCACCAGAGGTGAACGCTCTACCACTTAAACACCGTGGGCTCTGAAATTACTTAAAGGAGAAAGGGACTACTTTATGAATACATTTGTTAAAAAATACCAGCTTTTCGTGAAATATTGCTTATAGACAGGGGCGGATTAAGGCTTTTGGGGACCTAGAACCGACTGTTTTAAGGGGGCCCTATGTTAAGAATAGTTCCAGTGCATAAATTTTCTTTTCTGCCTTCCACAGCCTCATAGGCTTATGAAACTACTGAGAACTATGCTGTAATAATTGAATGTGCTCCAAGTTTAGAATAATTAGTTTAGTTAAATTCATTATTAACAATTAAATAATTGCATTCATTATTAACAGGTAAATGCTGCTGATAGAAAGACTTAAATCTAGCGATACCGCGAGCGTAACGAGCGGAAAAAAAATAGCATCGGTCTGAAGCCTATAATATAATAAGTTGATTACTATATTTTAGTATTAAACAGAGGGATTTTAAAGAGCCCCCTGAGCTTGGGGCCCCGAAGCCTGGGTTCCATTGGCTCCGCCCTTAATCCGCTAATGCCTATAGATTATAAATTAAAGGGGACGGGCCGGGTCCGTTCTAAAAATTCCGGCCCGTGCAGACCTCTAGCCCCTGTGTATATGCTATCTTTGAAAATACAGTAGAGTTTCGCTTATCCGACATGAAACAGGCAGGCAGAACGCCAGATAATATGGATGTATTAAGGAAAGACCTATTAAAAGTCAAACTATGATATAATTTTACATATTACGCATCTAATTATCATGTTTTGCAAGAAACAAATACAATGCATTGATTCAGTGACGTATCCAGCGTGAGGTCCTGGAAGCTGTCCCTTACCAAACCTCAAGCACTTTTTAATAAGCCTAACTTTTCCCTTTTGAGGTTCTTTTATGTCAGATTACTTTGAGCCAGTGTCCAAACTGTGGACAATGCGTTGTTGTTATAATTCTAACAAGTAACACTTCCCAAGTGTAACACTTCGATTTTGATAAAATTTGGCAGGTAGATACTACATATAAAATAAACAAATAAGCGCTTCTTTATTTTTTGCTGAAAAACGGTTTTAGGGGGCAAAAGCCCTCACCCAAAATTTTGAAAGTTGACGCCCGAAAGACAAAAAAAGTGGACCAAAGTGAACGAAATTGTGAACAGATATTGCGGACATAAAATTAGGAAATACGTGTTTTGTATTTTCCTGGAAAAACCGGCTAGGTGGGGCACAGACCCATCCAAACCTTTGATCATGACATATCAAAAGTGCTAATAACAGTATGCCAGAAGTGCCTAAATTTACACGAAGAATTGGAACAAAACTTTGTGTTAGTACAATAAGCAAAAAATAAACAAATACGGCTTTTTTATTTCCTGCGAAAAAACGGTTTTAGGGGGCAAAAGGTCCCACCCAGAATTTTGAAATTGGACGCAAGAAAGGCAAGAAGAAATGGACCGAACTGAATGAAATTGTTCACAAATGTTGTAGAGGTAAGATGAGGGAATACGTGCTTCGTATTTTCCTGATAAGAAAAAAAACTGTTGAGTGGACCGAGGCGTTGAGTGTCGGAAGGAGAGGACCGAAGCGAATGAAATTGTCTGTAGATATTGGATATGAAAAATAAAGCCTCTCATGTTTCACAAGCGTCTCCATCAGATTTCTTCAAATTTGGCAGATCAACAACAAGCACAAACAGTTAGCGTATTTGGTAGTATATCACGAGGCAACTTTAACCCTTATAATGTTTTTCCGCATAAACAAAAACAAGTGCCGATTAATTTCCTGTTTGTTGTTGATGTGCCAAAATTGATAGGGACATCTTAAAAACACGAAAGTCCTTATTTTACATACAGCCTATACAATATCTACACACAATTTCATTTGCTTCGGTCCATTCCTTCCTGTACTTTTACGGTAATATTTACTTTTTTTTTTGGAGGGGTTCTAGGCCCCAACACTGTTTTGTCGTACAAATTTAAACGCATTTCATTTATTGTTTTGCAAATTGTCCCTATACGAAGTTTCGTTGCAATTCTCCATACTCTTTAGGAACTTCTGACGTATACTTATTTGCACTTTTAATATTTCGTAATCAACAGCTTAGAAGGTCCGTTCCCCACTCAACCGCTTTTTTTTTTTTTTGCAGGAAAATACGAAACACAATTACCTCAATTTACGTCTAGAATATCTATGCACGATTTCAAAATTTTGGGTGGGGAATTCTGCCCCCTAAAACCATTTTTTCGCAGAAAATAAACCCGTATTCGTTTGTTTTTTGCGTATTGTCCCTACACAATGTGTCGTTCAAATTCTTCATGTCCTTTAAGCACTTCTGACATACTATTATTAGCACTTTTGATATTTCACGATCAAAGTTTTGGAGGGGTCTGTGTCCCACCCAAACGTTTTTCTTTTCTTTTTTTTTTTTTTCAGGAAAATACGAAGCCCGTATTCCCTCATTTTTCGTCTGCAATATCTTTGCACAATTTCATTCATTTCGGTTCACTTCTTCCTGCCTTTCGAGCGTCAACTTTCAAAATTTTGGATGGGGGCTTTTGTCCCCTAAAACCATTTTTCCGCAGAAAATAAAAAAAAATAGGTATTCGTTTAGTTTTTGCGTATTGTCCATACACAAAGTGTCGTTGGAATTCTTCGTCCTTAACACACACATCAGACATATTGTTACTAGCACTTTTGATATTTCATGATCAAAGGTTTGGAGGGGTCTGTGCCCCATCGAACCGTTTTTCCGGGAAAATACAAAACACGTGTTCCTTCATTTTACGTCTGCCATATCTGTGCACAATTTCGTTCACTTTGGTCCACTTTTTTTTTGTCTTCGGGAGTTAACTTTCAAAATTTTGGGTGAGGGCTTTTGCCCCCTAAAACCGTTTTTTAGCAGAAAATAAAAAAAAACATGTATTCGTTTATTTTATGTGTAGTATCTGCCTGTCAAATTTTATCAAAATCGGAGTGTTACACTTGGGAAGTGTTACTTGTAAGAATATACCGTAATGCCATTGATACCAGGTGGAATTAAAGAACACTTTTAAATGGGAGTACAATTTCATTTCCGTTCTGTTTATAACATTACTGTATTAGAACGATACACTCATTGGCATTTGCTATTTTTGTTATGTGATATACGTAGCAGACAGTTTTCCTTACATGTCTCTAGAAAATATTTTTTGATTTCGTTTGTGTTAGAATGCAGTTTGACCGGTTCATAAATGAAAAGTAAGAAATGTTTAAGAGAAATACAGAACTGTTGCATTATTATTATTATTATTATTATTATTATTATTATTATTATTATTATTATTATTATTATTATTATTATTAATGATATTTTTGAAACATTAGAATTACGTGCTTACGAGCTTTCGTGTCGGGCCCCCTCCGAAAAGTAAAGCTGGATATGTGCCTGCACTGAATGATAGACGTATGAGTCAAGGTATAGACGGCGTGCTAGGCGATCGAGTCCGGAGCATCAAAAACAGACTAAGACCACAACTTGCAGTTTTTCTTGCCAATTGATGCTGCTTTTTACCTGCTCTGATATGTCGGATAATAATGTGAAATAAACGAAGGTCAAGACCATGGCGTATTGGTGTTTCATGCACCTAGACCTGTAAAATATTTGTGCCGAAAACATCTTTCACCCACTAGCTAAATTTGTGGGTATGATCGCACATCTTGCCTTATAAAGTATAGTCTTATAAAGAATATATATAGCATGCTAAAAACCTAAAGACCAAATTCAATGATTTTCTATAGTTTTCTTTTTTAATAACGGGAAACTTGTTTATTTCATCACGATAAATCACGTTTGATACTAAGATGTCTGTTTCTGTCTATATATATTTTTCATACTTTATTGGAGACAAATTTGTTTTTTTGTTGTTTTTTTTTTCAAGAAAAGAGGATGATAAAAGAAGCTATATAACAGCATAAACTGAAAGCAATGGCTATTACTAATAGTACACTAATTCTAAATAAATAAGTCATCAGAGGAAACAAAAAGTTATTTCTTTATTGTATTGTTTCAGTTTTTATTAACATACAAATTATACACTTCTATAATATTTCGTAAAAAAAATTGAACAGGATCGGATGAGATTCGATCTGGGGTCAAAACAGTATAAGAATTACTAGTCCGTCACTCTACCCACTTCACCACACAGATTTTCTTTTGTTGCTTATCTTTTTCTTAAGAAATAAATGCTCATGGCTATAGAGCATGTCACTTCCAAACTTAAGACAACAGTTTTTCTCTTTGTTTATATATTTCCGTACAACATCTTGGTTACAGAAGCTAATTTATATTTGGCAGACAATTTACACCCTAGATTTAAGCCAATAAATGCAATATTTTACTCCACTTTCCTGTTCCTTGATTCAACTGTTCTGTTACCAATTCTGTAATTCCCTCTACAATCGTGCTGTGCTGCTCCAAAAATTCCCTCGAAAACATTATTGCCAGTATACACAAAACCGAACATAATTTTGTTTTTTGCTTATATTTTTATTATTTTATTATATTTTTTGGAAATATCTCCTTAGATGGATTGCTTTCTATTATCTCCACATACTAATAACTGAATTTTATCCATAAACATAAGGAAAATGAAATAATTGAGAAAAATCGTGAGTTACAGTATACGCGCAATTTTTTTTGCGCATGGGAGTACATATTATAAAGTTTAATGAATGTTGACTCGTTTCTAAACTCTTTATCCATTCTATAGATAAAACCGAGATTTCTGAATGCAGCGTTAGAGATTGCATCGATGTGATGAGAAAAGGTCAATTTTGAATCAAAAATTATTCCTAAATCTTTAACTGAGTGAATAAAAAATTACGCCTTCCTTTAATTCAACATCAATAATATGACTTTTCTTCCACACAGCACTTACCGTACTTAACACTGAACAGCAATATAATAGTCTCTGCAGGGTCGGATTCAGAGGGGGGCGATCGGGGCGATGTCCCCCCCCCCCCCGAGAAGAGGAAACTTTCTTGTTTTATATATATAAATAAATTCCATCCTAGAGTTTGGAGCCCTTAAAAGTAGCATTATGACAACCCACCGCCCCCCAGAAGTCGGTCCTGGATCCGCCCCTGAGTCTCTGGAAATGAGATTTGACACTAACCTCTCCTGGAATTTTGTGGGGAGCTTGCAGCTTATGAGCATAGGAGAGATTAATATTTAACTTTGTTTTTGGAAGATATTCAAGAATTTTAAGGGAACGCTTCAGCCCTAAATACCCCCGTAAATCCACCGCTGACCATGGGGTATTAGTAACATTGGTAACCAATGCCACGAGACCCGCAGAAGAAGTAATTATAGCCTTTCTTAGCATCACTAGTGTCGTTTTTCTTCCACACTGCACTTGCTTGGCGTTGTACAGCGCCACAATTACTTCTGGTGTGAAAAATTGGAACTAATTTTGTTTTCTACCCCAATCGCTTCTGCACGTTCCCAAATATACTCCTACAAGTTTGGTTGCATTCTGTCAAGTGGTTACGTCCCCAGAGTTCTCTGAACAGCGATACTTATTTTGTGATAACCTTGTAACAGGTGGACTGTCAATTTATGCCAGTTTGATGAGTGCACCTTTTTTTTTTTTCCTAAATCTTGGTCACATCCTCCAACTTATATTTAACCTCCAATTATTTGAATATAGGCCTATTTTGATGTTTCATGTGAATCACCTTCAATGCATATTGATTTCAGGAGGATTTAACACTCCTTTGGTCAAAAACAATAAAGCGACGGCTTAGTGTCAAAGAAACGTATATACAACATATATATATATATATATATATATATATATATATATATATATATTAAATACGAACATTTCTGACATATCAGAGGTCAAATGTTTCTTTCTGTGAAATGGTTATAAGTCAAACTTCCTTATCAAACATGGTTGATAAAATAAAAAGCATTTTGGATTATCACAAACTAAAATCAAGTACGAAAAAAAAATCTTTTCGCGATTCTGAAAACTAACTTTTTTAGATACGTCCGTATGACACTAAGCCGTCGAAATAAATTCATTCAATAAATAGATGTTATGAATTATATGTTATCTTGGTAAGTGTTGTTACTCGCACACATAAACTAAATGCACGATATTCTCAAGGGTGAAGTTATTGCCCTATAACGTGAACTGCTTTTGTTAACCTGATATACTAGTCAAAGATTCAGCATGAGCATACGTCTTTCCACGATATAATTGAATATAATGTGGAAGCTATGCTATTTACTTTCTGGAGGAATTTCAATTCCCAACCTGACTTAACCCAGTATACATATAGTAGAATAAAGTTCGAACTTGCAGTATTTTTAATACATTGGCATTTATCACTAATTACGTATAATATAAAGCAAAATTTCTAGTCCTGTTTAGAGTATATATAAATATTAGATATTTAAAGTGACAAGTCCACATTCTTAGTCAAAAATATTTTAAAGTATATTATGAGACAAGAAAAAAAAATCAGTTATATACTTGTATGGATAAAACGTTAATGAGCTGCTGAAACGAGATAAAGAAAAAAGCATTAAAACTACATATATACATAAAAAAAAAACTAACAAGATTTTTCGCCACCATGCTTGCCAAATACCTACGCTGTCATATTATTTAGTGTCATTGATTTTACATTCAAGGTGAACTAGTTAGGAGGCGGATGTGCTTCCGACGACTAATGGAAGTTAATTGGGAAATTAGCAGCGACCTGAGTAGGTTTCATGCGTGTCATTATTTACACGACAACATATTCTAATGATGTGAGGTGTTTTTTGTGGGTGGTTGTAGAGAGGGTGAATAAAAGCAGGTGTTTATATGTGATATACATTAAAGAATTAATTACAGTTGTTAACAAATTCTAATATTCAAACAAATATGTTCGTCTCCTATTCATCATCTCCCGATCCGAACAAGAAAATATTATACGAATACTTTTTCAATTTACATTATTTTTAACTCTGCAAATCAACTAAGCCTATGTGTTAAGAAATCCAAATTTTTATTACCACACAAACAAAATATCATCCTTGGGTCCTAATTCAATCAATGTCATTATAGTAAGTGATTACAGTAAAGAATTAATTACAGTTGTTAACAAATTCTAATATTCAAACAAATATGTTCGTCTCCTATTCATCATCTCCCGATCCGAACAAGAAAATATTATACGAATACTTTTTCAATTTACATTATTTTTAACTCTGCAAATCAACTAAGCCTATGTGTTAAGAAATCCAAATTTTTATTACCACACAAACAAAATATCATCCTTGGGTCCTAATTCAATCAATGTCATTGTAGTAAGTATTTGCGACACTCAGAAACAATATTAAGTATAAGTTGAAGGTATAAGAAATGATAGTTCTGACCTATACTTAATATTGTTTCTGACTGTACATTCACTTCTCCATAGGCTTATAAACTAAAACTAGCCTCTGTTACTCTTTATTGGTTTCAGATGTTTCGATTATTATTCGTATCGTAATGACGAGTATATACTGTGAAGTTCCTAATCATCTAACTTCTACTGTTAATCTGTATATTGGATTATTCTTGCACAGTTTCTTTCCATAACATTTTAACAGCACTACGTTAATAGTAAATTATTAAGACTATCCATGGCTTTGGATTGATTATTTTAATAAAAAGCACTGACCAAAGCTTAAAACCCACTGTATTTTAAATTATAATATGTAACGGTTTAGGATATCTAACATATCCTTCTTCAGACACTATTGAACATAAATGAAAATAAAGAGATATATATGTCTGTATTTTCATTTATGTTCAATGGTGTCTGAAGAAGGATATGTTAGATATCCGAAATCATTAATATTATAATTTAAAATACAGTGGATTTTAAGCTTTGGTCAGTGCTTTTTATTAAAGTAAATTATTAAAAAACAGATCTTATGTTCGAGGAATATTCAGGAAATAAGTAAGTGTCCTTGTTTTTATTTGCGCACTGTATGTTAATTTAACATTATCATATAGGACTAATAGATATATCTTACTACTAACTTTCAGTTTTTTACAGGTGGTGACGGCTTAATGGTATGAGAAACCATCACTCGAAATAAAAAAAGCGCACCCTACTCTAATGGCAGATGATGGTGTGTTGTGATCCTAGACGGGACTGAGATGTGGGCACTGATGAGGTATGGATGGGCACATGGAACATCATATCTAGGAAATCACGACTCATACATGTTTACGGTCACCAGAGTTCCTTACAACGTAGTCACAAAGTTATGTTACAATTAATACAAAGGAAAATATTTTAAAAAAGAAATATACATTCACAGGAAGAATGGAATTCACTCCCTTATACAATGAAGTTTGACCGAACGCAAATTCAGTTATTTTAATATGAAGTGTGCATACTTGGTTGATGTCCGTGAGAGATTTGGCAACAAGTATAAGACACGATACTTGATCTAATCACGCGTTCTGGCTTGTCTCTTTCTAGTGTTTGTCTGCTGTCACACAGAAGTCCTCTAAATGCCTGCATTTACGCATAATGTAATCACACTCTAACTGTGAGTGAAAAATCTTTCGTTTTCTACCTCTTGTGGCGGACATTAGAGGTGGAAATAGAAAAAATGGAACGGATTTGATCTCCTCGCGGGTAAAAGACTCACTTATGATGTTCACGGGTAGGAGAACCCTACAGTAGATTTTCGAACCATTATGTTTGCTATACTCATATATAAATTGTTATACTCATATATAAACGTATACATATTACCTTTTCTACTTACAAGGGACATCACCCAATTGTCCGGCTCCGATTTCAATAAAATTTCTTTTGCTGATAGAGGACATGTATTCATTATTTGTAATGACAGAAATTTTTGCCATGGTGCATGTTTTCGATTTTTTAAAAATATTTTTAAGAGTTGTGATGTGGTTATTAGAGATCACTGCAGATGTCCCTTACTATCCTTTCAAAACAGAGTGTTAATGAAAGAACAACCATGTAGATACATATAAGACCTAGGGGAAGTCGTATGGTAGGTTTGACCTTGACGGCAGCCATCTTGAAATCCGCCATTTTGAATTAAGGTGAAGTTTTTTAAATGGGAATAGGGTAATGTGATACATAATTTCGGGCTAAAATTTAATCAGGAAGACAATGGTGAAGTTAGTTTTAAGATACGCCCATTTGGGGAAAAGTTACAGGCATATTAATTGTTTATACTTAATATGTGCGTAAGTCCCTTACCTCCGCTTCTAACCCGCGTATTAATGACAATAAGCGGATCAAAGCTTCGGTAATACGTATTATGCCTAGAAGGAAGTAATATGGTAAGGGTATCCTTGACGACAGTCATCTTAAAAAATGTAATCAATTTAGAAAGCAGGAGCCATGGCAACAATTGCAAAGTGCCAGTTGGAATCTTAAAAGATGCGGTGAAAATTAGGAGTGTTTCCAATTTGAAGGATCGAATAATGGACGCTTGGTGCACATTAAAAGCAGTTCTAAATTCATACTGGTTAAATATAGAACAAAAATACACATACCATTGGCTTTTGGAGAAAATCTTCTATTAAAATGAGGTGTCACGTGACATGTTTTCATTTTCCAAAACTTCACTTTAATTCAAAATGGCGAATTTCAAGATGGCTATCGTCAAGGATACCCTTACCGTATCACCTCCCTCTAGGCATAATATGTATTACCGAAGCTTTTATCCACTTATTATAAATAATATGCGAGTTAGAAGCGGAGGTAAGGGACTTACGCACATAGTAAGTATAAACAATTAATATGCCTGTAACTTTTCCCCAAATGGGCGTATCTTAAAACTAATTTCACCATTGTCTTCCTGATTAAATTTTAGCCCGAAATTATGTATCATATTATCCTATTCCCATTTAAAAAACTTGAACTTAATTCAAAATGGCGGATTTCAAGATGGCTGCCGTCAAGGTCATACCTACCATACGACTTCCCCCTAGGCCTTATATGTATCTACATGATTGTTCTTTCATTAACACTCTGTTTCGAAAGGGTAGTAAGGGACTTCTGCAGTGATCTCTAATAACCACATCACAACTCTTTAAAAATATTTAAAAAATAGAAAACATGCACCATGGCAAAATTTTTGTCATCATAAATAATGAATACATGTCCTCTATCAGCAAAAGAAATTTCATTGAAATCGGAGCCGGATAATTGGGTGATGTCCCTTGTTAGAATGGCCTCCTCTGCACCTACTGCATTGTTGACTTTCCTCTCCACGCATATTGTATAGTAAAAAATATTCGAACACTTTGTAACTCTATAGACCTAGGTATTCTCAAGTTCATTTTCCAACATGATGCTGCACCTCCCCATTTATTCTGATATTGTTTAGACTAACATTTTCTAAGATCGGAAGAAATAATCTGATAACATGGCCTCCTCTTTAAACCGATAGAACTTCGTGTAATTTATTTCTGTGATGTTATGTCAAGGATATTGTAAGACGACGAAGATGAGGTCTATCGATAATCTTGGAGAACTTATTAATGCTGTATTTGTTTCATATCGTTGTTTCATTTTACAAGCAACCTGAAACTATTTGCTTCATCATGATGGTTTAATGCCGTGTAATTTCAGATTGCCTTACCCCAGTGATACTTTATTTTTGAAATACAGTATAACATTTTTTTTAAATTTGAAAATACTTAGGTGTTCCGAATTGATTCCATTTTTGAGTACATTAACAATGCTTTCAATGAATCTCCTAAATGCATCACAATAATAATAATAAAAATAAACTTAAATTTGTAAAATCATAGACAAAGCATATGCTTCCATAAGATATCGTCATTCGACAGGAATTTATATGTACTGTACTCATTTACATTATAAGTCCTGAATATGCAACCCTTCTTTAACCATATGAAGATATACTCTCTCTTTCTCTCTCTCTCTCTCTCTCAGAAGTGTCATATTTCCTACAAAAATGGACATTTTTGCTTCGAAAATCTTCTATATCTTAATATTCACTAACCATATGGCAATGAGATTAACAAACATGTGGGCTAGGAAATGTAGATTTTTTTGGGCGCGCAGGTATGTGACTTTGATTCCCCCATAAGGATTCATCCACATGTTTGTCAATTTCATTTTTTCAGATTTTTTCAGGAAAATTTTTGGATGATTTACCAAATTTTTCTCAGGGTTGTGGGCCATGACATATGTGTGTTATCACTCGAAAGTATACTTCATTCTAAAGACAACAATATATGAACCTAAGATGATTAGGATACAAGGAAAAGCTTCCTAAGTGACTTCATGTTTCTTTATTCCTTTTTGATTTTCAAAATATAGGAAAACTTCAATCTATGTACCTATTAACAGTACAACAATGAAATTTTTGAAGGTATCTGACCCTGAAGCCTGCTACTGGTGTCAAAATTGATAAATAATACATTTTAGGGAGAAGTTTCCCAGGTTTCACTGAATTTATATCTGTGAGATATATTTGTGATATCATTCGAGAACCACATTGGAAATTTAACTTCAAATCCAAGCAAGGATAAATATGAACGAAAGTAAAATCATGAATGTCTGAAGCTTGCAAATTATAAAAACTTGTATGCAACTTTAGTTTACAGTAATTACTATTAATATTAATTATAATTGCATTCCAGTAAATTTGAAAGAATAGCATTTGTGATCTCTTTATTTAGTTTAACGTCTCATGATGATGCAGCAAGGCTAAGAGAGAGATGGTAATGATGAGCGAAACATAAGGATTAGACTTAAGCCGCAAATGTTATTTTGATCAGGTCGATGTAATTATATCGACTTAATTAGACAATATTTTAGTTAAACAGATCTTAAAATTAAAGGGTTGCTTGATAGTTTAGGCTATATTTCATAAACCAAACCATACATGGAGCAAAATTAGAAAGGAATTGACAGTTCAAAATCACATGGAAATCCGTATCCGTGGAGAGGGGCAAACTACATCACGGGGCTACCGAGAGAGGGGGGCAATCAACAATACAATCGTGGCTAACAACAATACAATCGTGCCACTTTATAAGTTGAAACACGTATTTAGAAGTGTTTCTCAGCTGAGATGGAAGAATCATAGCGGACTTCGGCTCAACTGAGTACTCACGATGTGGCAACAGGGTGCTCCTTGAAACGACAATTCATTTCTAACTCTGCTACAAGTATATGAACTGTCGTTTTACTAGTGACAAAATTAAATATATAATGATGATATACTTCATTATCAATTTCACCTCAATAAGTAGCATAGTTCTCACATAGCATCAATTTTTATATTCAAATTATATTTCCCCTGTTTCCTCGAAAACACAAAAAGAAGAGTTTTTATACTCATGCATATAATTTTGTTCAGCTGAATAAGATCTGTCGATTGGTATAATGTAATATGTGCAAGTTGGAACAAGGGGTGAGCCAATCACAGAAGACTTATTGGCGTCGAGGGTCGTATGAGACAATATATATAACATTGTCATAACAATCGAATGGCCATACTTAATGGAGAAACTCGTTCATGGTCACTAACATCATAGGAACCCGAAAACTGTTATAACGGTAACCAATATATTTATATACTAAAGAAAGGCAGAAAGTACCTGTTTGTGGGAAATTTGATTCTTCATTTTCTGAATTGATGTCTCAATGTTAAGTGGTACACTAGATGTTCCAATGCGGATGATATTGTCCAAGATGGACATCAGTTATCCAGTAAATAATATTTACAATTCAGTTTAAGATTATGTAAGAAGTATATTTTCAATTAGGGGTCAGGCGGGCCGGATGGAAGGGTTTAGTGAGCCGGGCCTCCTGTTACACATGGTTGGTATACTGGATCATCGTTTTTAGTTAAACGGTAACAATATTGTGGAAAATAGCTAATGAATGGTTTCAAAAAAATCTTTAGAATAACATTACCAGGAAATTATCATGTGAGTAGTAAAACTTGCTTCAAAATTTTCTCCTTCCTCCCATGAGTTGAAGAATTAACCTCATTTACCTGATTTATCGAGTGACATTGTCGCAATATAACACGGAAGACTATTTCTCATTCTTTCGCTTACTCTTTCCAAGTTAGAGATATTTCCTCCTAAAAAGATTCACGTTTTGAATTCATTTTTTAATGTTACACCGAGATAGTTAAAAAGCACCTCATAATAATTCATGTTTACATAACTCATTCTGCAACAAACTTAGAAGTGATATATAGCAAGTCTAACATATTTATGGCCCGGAATATGTTACCTTTCTTGAAAGAGCAACTAGTTTTCACATAACACCACCAGAGTTGTCGTGTGATTATCTCTTATTATAGTGAATACGGAAGACCACCACTTTTCCACGAATAAAATATTTGTTTTCTAAGCTTAATATCTGTCAGGAAACCATGTTTTATATCTACACATACACAAGCATACAACATAATTTGAGGAGGTAAAGTAAGGTAATAACATGAAGGGTGTGGTTTGTAGTAGAACAAGAAACATGTCCCAAAAAAATCCCTTAAAGCTGTTTGTTTTAACTTCTTGCAGAATGGTCTTCTATCCAATTACAAAATGTAAAATTCAATATATTGAGCGAAAAGAGCGATGTTATATCTAGTTGTAGTCTACAGCGATTTTCCTTCTACTTAGAATTTTTTTTTTTTATTTCGATTCTTCTTTTTTAATTTCGAGTTCAGGGATAATTACGTTTGTGAGTTTAGCAAAATATGAAATTGATATTTCTTTTTAAAAAAAAAAGAAAAAAAGAAAGAAAGAAAAGTAAATTCAATGGTGGCTTTAGAATTCTGGCGAAACCAGCTTCGCTTTCTTTTCCCCTACATCCCCCAGCTTTAGGGGCCTCTGGTGATTTTTCACTTTAAGGGCATTATTTAAATTTTGAAGTAAGGTACAAATATTACAAGTAAAGAAGCAACGAATTTGTCATTGCGTAATCGTATATCCTATATGTCTTACTGTAAAAAGTTCATACTTGGTATTACAAGCGGGTTATGTTTAATATATAGGAAGGAAACTTCAGCTTTAATCTTTCTTAATAAGCGTACTAAATCCAGATAAAATATTAGTATCATGTATATCTTAATAATGATTGCTAAGGTTGCAAGCATTACACAAATAGAATCATTACTCCGTATTATTTTCCATATAAGACCGCCTTGATTTAAGTATTCAAAGTACGAACACAATCACAAATCATAATTGATTTTCAAAAGTTCAAGGCAGGGTCGTACTGTAATCAGGGGCCCTCCAGGAAGGTACTTTCTAAGGGGCATACTCACATGTACGTACTGCCACCTCCCCGACAATAAAAGGGACTACGAAAGTGACACTCGGATCAAGTATGCTGAAAAGTCTTAAAATGCAGATTTAAATTTTTTTTTAGGCAGTAATTTTTCCCTGATACTGACTGATCTGACGTAATGCCCAATCCCCCATTCTTCTCTTGCAACTCTACTCTACAATCATCTACACAAGCTTTATTACTTTACGTCTCCCTCTAAAATAACAATGGTGCACTTGTACCATGAACCCCTCATAGGTATCCCTAGTGCATATGAACACATATATGAAACATTAGAAGTAATTTATAATTGATACAATGCTACACTTTGCCATTGTGCTGTATTAAGAGTGGCCAAAGGGGGCCCAATAATTTTAAAAATTACTGAAAATATCTTTACCATAAAATTTTCAAACACATGACATGAGTCACTCCTATATAATTCATTGATCCTTTAGAACATGTTGACAGAGGGTCCATCATAAAAGTTGATGATGGGGCCCACCTTGTATTTTCCCGCTCCAGGGCCTCCAATGATCTTAATCCGATCCTGTATATTGTCTAAACGGAAAACAACGGTCCCGTAAAATGTAAATTATTATTTAGTTTCACGTTATGTCATCATTTGAGATTTCAATTTAGCCGAATACTTCAGTATTAGCAAAATTATGAAGCAGAATGGAAAATCAGGAACCTTTCAAGTGTTGAATTACGAAAAATCTGAAAGGGAGTTTTCGCAACATCATAGGCTGACAACGCCGATTTGGGATTAGTTGGCTATATTGCCGGTGTAACGGGAAATTTTTACCATAGCAAATTATTAGCCTAAAGGGTAAAATTTGCCCGGGAAAATTTGACGTCAACAATAGGGGTACAAATATTATCGTGAAAATATTACCCTACATGTCAATCAAATATATTGTTGAAAAGTGGGTAAAAATTGATGGGGAAAAAATAACTTCTCACGAAAGAGGGTAATAATATCCCGGGCAAATTGTACCCTCTTGCTACACTCTATAGAATGACAGTATACATTTCTCCTAAGAAGGGTAATAATTGACCAGGAAAAAATGACTTCTCACGAACGAGGGTAATAATATCCCGGGCAAATAGTACCCTAGAGCTAAACTCTATAGAATTACAGTATACATTTCTCTTAAGAAGGGTAATAATTGACCAGGAAAAAATGACTTCTCACGAAAGAGGGTAATAATATCCCGGGCAAATTGTACCCTCTTGCTACACTCTATAGAATTACAGTATACATTTCTCCTAAGAAGGGTAATAATTGACCAGGAAAAAATGACTTCTCACGAAAGAGGGTAATAATATCCCGGGCAAATACTACCCTATAGCTAAACTCTATAGAATTACAGTATACATTTCTCTTAAGAAGGGTAATAATTGACCAGGAAAAAATGACTTCTCAAGAAAGTGGGTAATAATTTCCCGGGCAAATTGTACCCTATAGCTAAACTCGCTTGAACTACACAGTAAATTTCTCCTAAAGAGGGTAATAATTGACCAGGAAAAAATGACTTCTCACGAAAGAGGGTAATAATATCCCGGGCAAATAGTACCCTCTTGCTAAAATCTATAGAATTACAGTATACATTTTTCCTAAGAATGGTAATAATTGACCAGGAAAAAATGACTTCTCACGAAAGAGGGTAATAATATCCCGGACAAATTGTACCCTATACTTAAACTCGCTTGAACTACACAGTAAATTTCCGGGAAAATAGTACCCTATAGCTAAACTCTATAGAATTACAGTATACATTTCTCCTAAGAAGGGTAATAATTGACCAGGAAAAAATGATTTCTCACGAAAGAGGGTAATAATATCCCGGGCAAATAGTACCCTATAGCTAAACTCGCTTGAACTACACAGTAAATTTCTCCTAAAGAGGGTAATAATTGACCAGGAAAAAATGACTTCTCACGTAAGAGGGTAATAATAATCCGGGCAAATATTACCCTATAGCTAAACTCGCTTGAACTACACACTAAATTTCTCGTAAGAAGGGTTATAATTGACCAGGAAAAAATGACTTCTCACGAAAGAGGGTAATAATATCCCGGGCAAATAGTACCCCCTTGCTAAACTCTATAGAATTACAGTATACATTTCTCCTAAGAAGGGTAATAATTGACGAGGAAAAAATGACTTCTCACGAAAGAAGGTAATAACATCCCGGGCAAATACTACCCTATAGCTAAACTCTATAGAATTACAGTATACATTTCCCCTAAGAAGGGTAATAATTGAACAGGAAAAAATGACTTCTCACGAAAGAGGGTAATAATTTCCCGGGCAAATTGTACCCCATAGCTAAACTCGCTTGAACTACACTGTAAATATCTCCTAAAGAGGGTAATAATTGACCAGGAAAACATGACTTCTCACGAAAGAAGGTAAAAATATCCTGGGCAAATAGTAACCTATAGCTAAAATTTATAGAATTACAGTATACATTTCTCCTAAGAAGGGTAATAATTGACCAAGAAAAAATGACTTCTCACAAAAGAGGGTAATAATTTCCCGGGCAAATTGTACCCTATAGCTAAACTCGCTTGAACTACACAGTAAATTTCTCCTAAAGAGGGTAATAATTAACCAAGAAAAAATGACTTCTCACGAAAGAGGATAATAATATCACGGGCAAATAGTACCCCCTTGCTTTACTCCATAGAATTACAGTATACATTTCTCCTAAGAAGGGTAATAATTGACCAGGAAAAATGACTTCTCACGAAAGAGGGTAATAATTTCCCGGGCAAATTGTACCCTATAGCTAAACTCGCTTAAACTACACAGTAAATTTCTCCTAAAGAGGGTAATAATTGACCAGGAAAAAATGACTTCTGACGTAAGAGGGTAATAATAATCCGGGCAAATATTACCCTATAGCTAAACTCGCTTGAACTACACAGTAAATTTCTCCTAAAGAGGGTAAAAATTGACCAGGAAAAAATGACTTCTCACGAAAGAGGGTAATAATATCCCCGGCAAATAGTACCCTATAGCTCAACTCTATAGAATTACAGTATACATTTCTCCTAAGAAGGGTAATAATTGACCAGGAAAAAATGACTTCTCACGAAAGAGGGTAATAATATCCCGGGCAAACAGTACCCTCTTGCTAAACTCTATAGAATTACAGTATACATTTCTCCTAAGAATGGTAATAATTGACCAGGAAACAATGACTTCTCACGAAAGAGGGTAATAATATCTCGGGCAAATTGTACCCTCTTCCTAAACTCTATAGAATTACAGTGTAGATTACTTTTAAGAAGGGTAATAATTGACCCGGAAAAATGACTTCTCACGAAAGAGGGTAATAATTTCCTGGGCAAATTGTACCCTATAGCTAAACTCGCTTGAACTACACAGTAAATTTCTTCTAAGGAGGGTAATAATTGACCAGGAAAAAATGACTTCTCACGAAAGAGGGTAATAATATCCCGGGCAAATAGTACCCTATAGCTAAACTCTATAAAATTACAGTATACATTTCTCCTAAGAAGGGTAATAATTGACCAGGAAAAAATGACTTCTCACGAAAGAGGGTAATAATATCCCGGGCAAATAGTACCCTCTTGCTAAACTCTATAGAATTACAGTATACATTTCTCCTAAGAAGGGTAATAATTCACCAGGAAAAAATGACTTCTCACGAAAGAGGGTAATAATTTCCCGGGCAAATTGCACCCTATAGCTAAACTCGCTTGAACTACACAGTAAATTTCTCCTAAAGAAAGTAATAATTGACCAGGAAAAAATGACTTCTCACGTAAGAGGGTAATAATAACCCGGGCAAATAGTACCCTATAGCTAAACTCGCTTGAACTACACAGTAAATTTCTCCTAAAGAGGGTAATAATTGACCAGGAAAAAATGACTTCTCTCGAAAGAGGGTAATAATATCCCGGGCAAATAGTACCCAACAGCTAAACTCTATAGAATTACAGTATACATTTCTCCTAAGAAGGGGAATAATTGACCAGGAAAAAATGACTTTTCACGAAAGAGGGTAATAATAACCCGGGCAAATAGTACCCTATAGCTAAACTCGCTTGAACTACACAGTAAATTTCTCCTAAAGAGGGTAATAATTGACCAGAAAAAATTGACTTCTCACGAAAGAGGGTAATAATATCCCGGGCAAATAGTACCCTATAGCTAAACTCTATAAAATTACAGTATACATTTCTCCTAAGAAGGGTAATAATTGACCAGGAAAAAATGACTTCTCACGAAAGAGGGTAATAATGTCCCGGGCTAATAGTACCCTATAGCTAATCTCTATAGAATTAAAGTATACATTTCTCCTAAGAAGGGTAATAATTGACCAGGAAAAAATGACTTATCACGAAAGAGGGTAATAATTTCCCGGGCAAATTGTTCCCTATAGCTAAACTCGCTTGAACTACACAGTAAATTTCTCCTAAAGAAAGTAATACTTAACCAGGAAAAAATGATTTCTCACGAAAGAGGGTAATAATATCCCGGGCAAATTGTACCCTATAGCTAAACTCGCATGAACTACACCGTAAATTTCACCTAAAGAGGGTAAAAATTGACCAGGAAAAATGACTTCTCACGGAAGAGGGTAATAATATCCCGGGCAAATAGTACCCTCTTGCTTTACTCTATAGAATTACAGTATACATTTCTCCTAAGAAGGGTAATAATTGACCAGGAAAAAATGACTTCTCACGAAAGAGGGTAATAATATCCCGGGCAAATAGTACCCTCTTGCTTTACTCTATAGAATTACAGTATACATTTCTCCTAAGAATGGTAATAATTGACCAGGAAACAATGACTTCTCACGAAAGAGGGTAATAATTTCCCGGGCAAATTGTACCCTATAGCTAAACTCGCTTGAACTACACAGTAAATATCTCCTAAAGAGGGTAATAATTGACCAGGAAAACATGACTTCTCACGAAAGAAGGTAAAAATATCCTGGGCAAATAGTAACCTATAGCTAAAATTTATAAAATTACAGTATACATTTCTCCTAAGAAGGGTAATAATTGACCAAGAAAAAATGACTTCTCACAAAAGAGGGTAATAATTTCCCGGGCAAATTGTACCCTATAGCTAAACTCGCTTGAACTACACAGTAAATTTCTCCTAAAGAGGGTAATAATTAACCAAGAAAAAATGACTTCTCACGAAAGAGGATAATAATATCACGGGCAAATAGTACCCCTTTGCTTTACTCCATAGAATTACAGTATACATTTCTCCTAAGAAGGGTAATAATTGACCAGGAAAAAATGACTTCTCACGAAAGAGGGTAATAATTTCCCGGGCAAATTGTACCCTATAGCTAAACTCGCTTAAACTACACAGTAAATTTCTCCTAAAGAGGGTAATAATTGACCAGGAAAAAATGACTTCTGACGTAAGAGGGTAATAATAATCCGGGCAAATATTACCCTATAGCTAAACTCGCTTGAACTACACAGTAAATTTCTCCTAAAGAGGGTAATAATTGACCAGGAAAAAATGACTTCTCTCGAAAGAGGGTAATAATATCCCGGACAAATAGTACCCAACAGCTAAACTCTATAGAATTACAGTATACATTTCTCCTAAGAAGGGGAATAATTGACCAGGAAAAAATGACTTTTCACGAAAGAGGGTAATAATAACCCGGGCAAATAGTACCCTATAGCTAAACTCGCTTGAACTACACAGTAAATTTCTCCTAAAGAGGGTAATAATTGACCAGAAAAAATTGACTTCTCACGAAAGAGGGTAATAATATCCCGGGCAAATAGTACCCTATAGCTAAACTCTATAAAATTACAGTATACATTTCTCCTAAGAAGGGTAATAATTGACCAGGAAAAAATGACTTCTCACGAAAGAGGGTAATAATGTCCCGGGCTAATAGTACCCTATAGCTAATCTCTATAGAATTAAAGTATACATTTCTACTAAGAAGGGTAATAATTGACCAGGAAAAAATGACTTATCACGAAAGAGGGTAATAATTTCCCGGGCAAATTGTTCCCTATAGCTAAACTCGCTTGAACTACACAGTAAATTTCTCCTAAAGAAAGTAATACTTAACCAGGAAAAAATGATTTCTCACGAAAGAGGGTAATAATATCCCGGGCAAATTGTACCCTATAGCTAAACTCGCATGAACTACACCGTAAATTTCACCTAAAGAGGCTAATAATTGACCAGGAAAAATGACTTCTCACGAAAGAGGGTAATAATATCCCGGGCAAATAGTACCCTCTTGCTTTACTCTATAGAATTACAGTATACATTTCTCCTAAGAAGGGTAATAATTGACCAGGAAAAAATGACTTCTCACGAAAGAGGGTAATAATATCCCGGGCAAACAGTACCCTCTTGCTAAACTCTATAGAATTACAGTATACATTTCTCCTAAGAATGGTAATAATTGACCAGGAAACAATGACTTCTCACGAAAGAGGGTAATAATTTCCCGGGCAAATTGTACCCTATAGCTAAACTCGCTTGAACTACACAGTAAATATCTCCTAAAGAGGGTAATAATTGACCAGGAAAACATGACTTCTCACGAAAGAAGGTAAAAATATCCTGGGCAAATAGTAACCTATAGCTAAAATTTATAGAATTACAGTATACATTTCTCCTAAGAAGGGTAATAATTGACCAAGAAAAAATGACTTCTCACAAAAGAGGGTAATAATTTCCCGGGCAAATTGTACCCTATAGCTAAACTCGCTTGAACTACACAGTAAATTTCTCCTAAAGAGGGTAATAATTAACCAAGAAAAAATGACTTCTCACGAAAGAGGATAATAATATCACGGGCAAATAGTACCCCTTTGCTTTACTCCATAGAATTACAGTATACATTTCTCCTAAGAAGGGTAATAATTGACCAGGAAAAAATGACTTCTCACGAAAGAGGGTAATAATTTCCCGGGCAAATTGTACCCTATAGCTAAACTCGCTTAAACTACACAGTAAATTTCTCCTAAAGAGGGTAATAATTGACCAGGAAAAAATGACTTCTGACGTAAGAGGGTAATAATAATCCGGGCAAATATTACCCTATAGCTAAACTCGCTTGAACTACACAGTAAATTTCTCCTAAAGAGGGTAATAATTGACCAGGAAAAAATGACTTCTCTCGAAAGAGGGTAATAATATCCCGGGCAAATAGTACCCAACAGCTAAACTCTATAGAATTACAGTATACATTTCTCCTAAGAAGGGGAATAATTGACCAGGAAAAAATGACTTTTCACGAAAGAGGGTAATAATAACCCGGGCAAATAGTACCCTATAGCTAAACTCGCTTGAACTACACAGTAAATTTCTCCTAAAGAGGGTAATAATTGACCAGAAAAAATTGACTTCTCACGAAAGAGGGTAATAATATCCCGGGCAAATAGTACCCTATAGCTAAACTCTATAAAATTACAGTATACATTTCTCCTAAGAAGGGTAATAATTGACCAGGAAAAAATGACTTCTCACGAAAGAGGGTAATAATGTCCCGGGCTAATAGTACCCTATAGCTAATCTCTATAGAATTAAAGTATACATTTCTCCTAAGAAGGGTAATAATTGACCAGGAAAAAATGACTTATCACGAAAGAGGGTAATAATTTCCCGGGCAAATTGTTCCCTATAGCTAAACTCGCTTGAACTACACAGTAAATTTCTCCTAAAGAAAGTAATACTTAACCAGGAAAAAATGATTTCTCACGAAAGAGGGTAATAATATCCCGGGCAAATTGTACCCTATAGCTAAACTCGCATGAACTACACCGTAAATTTCACCTAAAGAGGGTAATAATTGACCAGGAAAAATGACTTCTCACGAAAGAGGGTAATAATATCCCGGGCAAATAGTACCCTCTTGCTTTACTCTATAGAATTACAGTATACATTTCTCCTAAGAAGGGTAATAATTGACCAGGAAAAAATGACTTCTCACGAAAGAGGGTAATAATATCCCGGGCAAACAGTACCCTCTTGCTAAACTCTATAGAATTACAGTATACATTTCTCCTAAGAATGGTAATAATTGACCAGGAAACAATGACTTCTCACGAAAGAGGGTAATAATTTCCCGGGCAAATTGTACCCTATAGCTAAACTCGCTTGAACTACACAGTAAATATCTCCTAAAGAGGGTAATAATTGACCAGGAAAACATGACTTCTCACGAAAGAAGGTAAAAATATCCTGGGCAAATAGTAACCTATAGCTAAAATTTATAGAATTACAGTATACATTTCTCCTAAGAAGGGTAATAATTGACCAAGAAAAAATGACTTCTCACAAAAGAGGGTAATAATTTCCCGGGCAAATTGTACCCTATAGCTAAACTCGCTTGAACTACACAGTAAATTTCTCCTAAAGAGGGTAATAATTAACCAAGAAAAAATGACTTCTCACGAAAGAGGATAATAATATCACGGGCAAATAGTAACCCCTTGCTTTACTCCATAGAATTACAGTATACATTTCTCCTAAGAAGGGTAATAATTGACCAGGAAAAAATGACTTCTCACGAAAGAGGGTAATAATTTCCCGGGCAAATTGTACCCTATACTTAAACTCGCTTAAACTACACAGTAAATTTCTCCTAAAGAGGGTAATAATTGACCAGGAAAAAATGACTTCTGACGTAAGAGGGTAATAATAATCCGGGCAAATATTACCCTATAGCTAAACTCGCTTGAACTACACAGTAAATTTCTCCTAAAGAGGGTAATAATTGACCAGGAAAAAATGACTTCTCACGAAAGAGGGTAATAATATCCCGGGCAAATAGTACCCTATAGCTCAACTCTATAGAATTACAGTATACATTTCTCCTAAGAAGGGTAATAATTGACCAGGAAAAAATGACTTCTCACGAAAGAGGGTAATAATATCCCGGGCAAACAGTACCCTCTTGCTAAACTCTATAGAATTACAGTATACCTTTCTCCTAAGAATGGTAATAATTGACCAGGAAACAATGACTTCTCACGAAAGAGGGTAATAATATCTCGGGCAAATTGTACCCTCTTCCTAAACTCTATAGAATTACAGTGTAGATTTCTTTTAAGAAGGGTAATAATTGACCCGGAAAAATGACTTCTCACGAAAGAGGGTAATAATTTCCTGGGCAAATTGTACCCTATAGCTAAACTCGCTTGAACTACACAGTAAATTTCTTCTAAGGAGGGTAATAATTGACCAGGAAAAAATGACTTCTCACGAAAGAGGGTAATAATATCCCGGGGAAATAGTACCCTATAGCTAAACTCTATAAAATTACAGTATACATTTCTCCTAAGAAGGGTAATAATTGACCAGGAAAAAATGACTTTTCACGAAAGAGGGTAATAATAACCCGGGCAAATAGTACCCTATAGCTAAACTCGCTTGAACTACACAGTAAATTTCTCCTAAAAAGGGTAATAATTGACCAGAAAAAATTGACTTCTCACGAAAGAGGGTAATAATATCCCGGGCAAATAGTACCCTATAGCTAAACTCTATAAAATTACAGTATACATTTCTCCTAAGAAGGGTAATAATTGACCAGGAAAAAATGACTTCTCACGAAAGAGGGTAATAATATCCCGGGCTAATAGTACCCTATAGCTAATCTCTATAGAATTAAAGTATACATTTCTCCTAAGAAGGGTAATAATTGACCAGGAAAAAATGACTTATCACGAAAGAGGGTAATAATTTCCCGGGCAAAGTGTTCCCTATAGCTAAACTCGCTTGAACTACACAGTAAATTTCTCCTAAAGAGGGTAATACTTAACCAGGAAAAAATGATTTCTCACGAAAGAGGGTAATAATATCCCGGGCAAATTGTACCCTATAGCTAAACTCGCATGAACTACACCGTAAATTTCACCTAAAGAGGGTAATAATTGACCAGGAAAAATGACTTCTCACGAAAGAGGGTAATAATATCCCGGGCAAATAGTACCCTCTTGCTTTACTCTATAGAATTACAGTATACATTTCTCCTAAGAAGGGTAATAATTGAGCAGGAACTAAGGACTTCTCACGAAAAAGGGTAATAATTTCCAGGGCAAATATTACCCTATAGCTAAACTCGCTTGAACTACATAGTAAATTTCTCATAAAGAGGGTAATAATTGACCAGGAAAAAATGATTTCTCACGAAAGAGGGTAATAATTTCCTGGGCAAATTGTACCCTATAGCTAAACTCGCTTGAACTACACAGTAAATTTCTCCTAAAGAGGGTAATAATTAACCAAGAAAAAATGACTTCTCACGAAAGAGGATAATAATATCACAAGCAAACAGTACCCCCTTGCTTTACTCCATAGAATTACAGTATACATTTCTCCTAAGAAGGGTAATAATTGACCAGGAAAAAATGACTTCTCACGAAAGAGGGTAATAATTTCCCGGGCAAATTGTACCCTATAGCTAAACTCGCTTAAACTACACAGTAAATTTCTCCTAAAGAGGGTAATAATTGACCAGGGAAAAATGACTTCTGACGTAAGAGGGTAATAATAATCCGGGCAAATATTACCCTATAGCTAAACTCGCTTGAACTACACAGTAAATTTCTCCTAAAGAGGGTAAAAATTGACCAGGAAAAAATGACTTCTCACGAAAGAGGGTAATAATATCCCGGGCAAATAGTACCCTATAGCTCAACTCTATAGAATTACAGTATACATTTCTCCTAAGAAGGGTAATAATTGACCAGGAAAAAATGACTTCTCACGAAAGAGGGTAATAATATCCCGGGCAAACAGTACCCTCTTGCTAAACTCTATAGAATTACAGTATACATTTCTCCTAAGAATGGTAATAATTGACCAGGAAACAATGACTTCTCACGAAAGAGGGTAATAATATCTCGGGCAAATTGTACCCTCTTCCTAAACTCTATAGAATTACAGTGTAGATTTCTTTTAAGAAGGGTAATAATTAACCCGGAAAAATGACTTCTCACGAAAGAGGGTAATAATTTCCTGGGCAAATTGTACCCTATAGCTAAACTCGCTTGAACTACACAGCAAATTTCTTCTAAGGAGGGTAATAATTGACCAGGAAAAAATGACTTCTCACGAAAGAGGGTAATAATATCCCGGGGAAATAGTACCCTATAGCTAAACTCTATAAAATTACAATATACATTTCTCCTAAGAAGGGTAATAATTGACCAGGAAAAAATGACTTCTCACGAAAGAGGGTAATAATATCCCGGGCAAATAGTACCCTCTTGCTAAACTCTATAGAATTACAGTATACATTTCTCCTAAGAAGGGTAATAATTCACCAGGAAAAAATGACTTCTCACGAAAGAGGGTAATAATTTCCCGGGCAAATTGCACCCTATAGCTAAACTCGCTTGAACTACACAGTAAATTTCTCCTAAAGAAAGTAATAATTGACCAGGAAAAAATGACTTCTCACGTAAGAGGGTAATAATAACCCGGGCAAATAGTACCCTATAGCTAAACTCGCTTGAATTACACAGTAAATTTCTCCTAAAGAGGGTAATAATTGACCAGGAAAAAATGACTTCTCTCGAAAGAGGGTAATAATATCCCGGGCAAATAGTACCCAACAGCTAAACTCTATAGAATTACAGTATACATTTCTCCTAAGAAGGGGAATAATTGACCAGGAAAAAATGACTTTTCACGAAAGAGGGTAATAATAATCCGGGCAAATAGTACCCTATAGCTAAACTCGCTTGAACTACACAGTAAATTTCTCCTAAAGAGGGTAATAATTGACCAGAAAAAATTGACTTCTCACGAAAGAGGGTAATAATATCCCGGGCAAATAGTACCCTATAGCTAAACTCTATAAAATTACAGTATACATTTCTCCTAAGAAGGGTAATAATTGACCAGGAAAAAATGACTTCTCACGAAAGAGGGTAATAATGTCCCGGGCTAATAGTACCCTATAGCTAATCTCTATAGAATTAAAGTATACATTTCTCCTAAGAAGGGTAATAATTGACCAGGAAAAAATGACTTATCACGAAAGAGGGTAATAATTTCCCGGGCAAATTGTTCCCTATAGCTAAACTCGCTTGAACTACACAGTAAATTTCTCCTAAAGAAAGTAATACTTAACCAGGAAAGAATGATTTCTCACGAAAGAGGGTAATAATATCCCGGGCAAATTGTACCCTATAGCTAAACTCGCATGAACTACACCGTAAATTTCACCTAAAGAGGGTAATAATTGACCAGGAAAAATGACTTCTCACGAAAGAGGGTAATAATATCCCGGGCAAATAGTACCCTCTTGCTTTACTCTATAGAATTACAGTATACATTTCTCCTAAGAAGGGTAATAATTGACCAGGAAAAAATGACTTCTCACGAAAGAGGGTAATAATATCCCGGGCAAACAGTACCCTCTTGCTAAACTCTATAGAATTACAGTATACATTTCTCCTAAGAATGGTAATAATTGACCAGGAAACAATGACTTCTCACGAAAGAGGGTAATAATTTCCCGGGCAAATTGTACCCTATAGCTAAACTCGCTTGAACTACACAGTAAATATCTCCTAAAGAGGGTAATAATTGACCAGGAAAACATGACTTCTCACGAAAGAAGGTAAAAATATCCTGGGCAAATAGTAACCTATAGCTAAAATTTATAGAATTACAGTATACATTTCTCCTAAGAAGGGTAATAATTGACCAAGAAAAAATGACTTCTCACAAAAGAGGGTAATAATTTCCCGGGCAAATTGTACCCTATAGCTAAACTCGCTTGAACTACACAGTAAATTTCTCCTAAAGAGGGTAATAATTAACCAAGAAAAAATGACTTCTCACGAAAGAGGATAATAATATCACGGGCAAATAGTACCCCCTTGCTTTACTCCATAGAATTACAGTATACATTTCTCCTAAGAAGGGTAATAATTGACCAGGAAAAAATGACTTCTCACGAAAGAGGGTAATAATTTCCCGGGCAAATATTACCCTATAGCTAAACTCGCTTGAACTACACAGTAAATTTCTCCTAAAGAGGGTAATAATTGACCAGGAAAAAATGACTTCTCACGAAAGAGGGTAATAATATCCCGGGCAAATAGTACCCTATAGCTCAACTCTATGGAATTACAGTATACATTTCTCCTAAGAAGGGTAATAATTGACCAGGAAAAAATGACTTCTCACGAAAGAGGGTAATAATATCCCGGGCAAACAGTACCCTCTTGCTAAACTCTATAGAATTACAGTATACATTTCTCCTAAGAATGGTAATAATTGACCAGGAAAAAATGACTTCTCACGAAAGAGGGTAATAATATCTCGGGCAAATTGTACCCTCTTCCTAAACTCTATAGAATTACAGTGTAGATTTCTTTTAAGAAGGGTAATAATTGACCCGGAAAAATGACTTCTCACGAAAGAGGGTAATAATTTCCTGGGCAAATTGTACCCTATAGCTAAACTCGCTTGAACTACACAGTAAATTTCTTCTAAGGAGGGTAATAATTGACCAGGAAAAAATGACTTCTCACGAAAGAGGGTAATAATATCCCGGGGAAATAGTACCCTATAGCTAAACTCTATAAAATTACAGTATACATTTCTCCTAAGAAGGGTAATAATTGACCAGGAAAAAATGACTTTTCACGAAAGAGGGTAATAATATCCCGGGCAAATAGTACCCTATAGCTAAATTCTATAGAATTACAGTATACATTTCTCCTAAGAAGGGTAATAATTGACCAGGAAAAAATGAGTTCTCACGAAAGAGGGTAATAATATCCCGGGCAAATAGTACCCTATAGCTAAACTCTATAAAATTACAGTATACATTTCTCCTAAGAAGGGTAATAATTGACCAGGAAAAAATGACTTCTCACGAAAGAGGGTAATAATATCCCGGGCTAATAGTACCCTATAGCTAATCTCTATAGAATTAAAGTATACATTTCTCCTAAGAAGGGTAATAATTGACCAGGAAAAAATGACTTATCACGAAAGAGGGTAATAATTTCCCGGGCAAAGTGTTCCCTATAGCTAAACTCGCTTGAACTACACAGTAAATTTCTCCTAAAGAGGGTAATACTTAACCAGGAAAAAATGATTTCTCACGAAAGAGGGTAATAATATCCCGGGCAAATTGTACCCTATAGCTAAACTCGCATGAACTACACCGTAAATTTCACCTAAAGAGGGTAATAATTGGCCAGGAAAAATGACTTCTCACGAAAGAGGGTAATAATATCCCGGGCAAATAGTACCCTCTTGCTTTACTCTATAGAATTACAGTATACATTTCTCCTAAGAAGGGTAATAATTGAGCAGGAACTAAGGACTTCTCACGAAAAAGGGTAATAATTTCCAGGGCAAATATTACCCTATAGCTAAACTCGCTTGAACTACATAGTAAATTTCTCATAAAGAGGGTAATAATTGACCAGGAAAAAATGACTTCTCACGAAAGAGGGTAATAATTTCCTGGGCAAATTGTACCCTATAGCTAAACTCGCTTGAACTACACAGTAAATTTCTCCTAAAGAGGGTTATAATTGACCAGGAAAAAATGACTTCTCACGAAAGAGGGTAATAATATCCCGGGCAAATACTACCCTATAGCTAAACTCTATAGAATTACAGTATACATTTCTCCTAAGAAGGGTAAAAATTGACCAGGAAAAAATGACTTCTCACGAAAGAGGGTAATAATTTCCCGGGCAAATTGTACCCTATATCTAAACTCGCTTGAACTACACAGTAAATTTCTCCTAAAGAAGGTAATAATTGACCAGGAAAAAATGACTTTTCACGTAAGAGGGTAATAATATCCCGGGCAAATTGTACCCTAAAGCTCAACTCGCTTGAACTACACAGTAAATTTCTCCTAAAGAGGGTAATAATTGACCAGGAAAAAATGACTTCTCACGAAAGAGGGTAATAATATCCCGGGCAAATAGTAACCTATAGCTAAACTCTATAGAATTACAGTATACATTTCTCCTAAGAAGGGTAACAATTGACCAGGAAAAAATGACTTCTCACGAAAGAGGGTAATAATTTCCCGGGAAAATTGTACCCTATAGCTAAACTCGCTTGAACTACACAGTAAATTTCTCCTAAAGAGGGTAATAATTGACCAGGAAAAAATGACTTCTCACGAAAGAGGGTAATAATATCCCGGGCAAATAGTACCCTATAGCTAAATTCTATAGAATTACAGTATACATTTCTCCTAAGAAGGGTAATAATTGACCAGGAAAAAATGAGTTCTCACGAAAGAGGGTAATAATTTTCCGGGCAAATTGTACCCTATAGCCAAACTCGCTTGAAGTACACAGTAAATTGCTCATACGAAGTGTAATATTTGACCAGGAAAAAATGACTTTTCACGAATGAGGGTAATAATTTCCCGGGCAAATTTTACCCTATAGCTAAACTCGCTTGAACTACACAGTAAATTTCTCCTAAAGAGGGTAATAATTGAATAGGAAAAAATGACTTCTCACGTAAGAGGGTAATAATAACCCGGGCAAATAGTACCCTATAGCTAAACTCGCTTGAACTACACAGTAAATTTCTCCTAAAGAGGGTAATAATTGACCAGAAAAAATTGACTTCTCACGAAAGAGGGTAATAATATCCCGGGCAAATAGTACCCTATAGCTAAACTCTATAAAATTACAGTATACATTTCTCCTAAGAAGGGTAATAATTGACCAGGAAAAAATGACTTCTCACGAAAGAGGGTAATAATATCCCGGGCTAATAGTACCCTATAGCTAATCTCTATAGAATTAAAGTATACATTTCTCCTAAGAAGGGTAATAATTGACCAGGAAAAAATGACTTATCACGAAAGAGGGTAATAATTTCCCGGGCAAATTGTTCCCTATAGCTAAACTCGCTTGAACTACACAGTAAATTTCTCCTAAAGAGGGTAATACTTAACCAGGAAAAAATGATTTCTCACGAAAGAGGGTAATAATATCCCGGGCAAATTGTACCCTATAGCTAAACTCGCATGAACTACACCGTAAATTTCACCTAAAGAGGGTAATAATTGACCAGGAAAAATGACTTCTCACGAAAGAGGGTAATAATATCCCGGGCAAATAGTACCCTCTTGCTTTACTCTATAGAATTACAGTATACATTTCTCCTAAGAAGGGTAATAATTGAGCAGGAACTAAGGACTTCTCACGAAAAAGGGTAATAATTTCCAGGGCAAATATTACCCTATAGCTAAACTCGCTTGAACTACATAGTAAATTTCTCATAAAGAGGGTAATAATTGACCAGGAAAAAATGACTTCTCACGAAAGAGGGTAATAATTTCCTGGGCAAATTGTACCCTATAGCTAAACTCGCTTGAACTACACAGTAAATTTCTCCTAAAGAGGGTAATAATTAACCAAGAAAAAATGACTTCTCACGAAAGAGGATAATAATATCACAAGCAAACAGTACCCCCTTGCTTTACTCCATAGAATTACAGTATACATTTCTCCTAAGAAGGGTAATAATTGACCAGGAAAAAATGACTTCTCACGAAAGAGGGTAATAATTTCCCGGGCAAATTGTACCCTATAGCTAAACTCGCTTGAACTACACAGTAAATTTCTTTTAAAGAGGGTAATAATTAACCAGGAAAAAATGACTTCTCACGAAAGAGGATAATAATATCACGGGCAAATAGTACCCCCTTGCTTTACTCCATAGAATTACAGTATACATTTCTCCTAAGAAGGGTAATAATTGACCAGGAAAAAATGACTTCTCACGAAAGAGGGTAATAATTTCCCGGGCAAATTGTACCCTATAGCTAAACTCGCTTAAACTACACAGTAAATTTCTCCTAAAGAGGGTAATAATTGACCAGGGAAAAATGACTTCTGACGTAAGAGGGTAATAATAATCCGGGCAAATATTACCCTATAGCTAAACTCGCTTGAACTACACAGTAAATTTCTCCTAAAGAGGGTAAAAGTTGACCAGGAAAAAATGACTTCTCACGAAAGAGGGTAATAATATCCCGGGCAAATAGTACCCTATAGCTCAACTCTATAGAATTACAGTATACATTTCTCCTAAGAAGGGTAATAATTGACCAGGAAAAAATGACTTCTCACGAAAGAGGGTAATAATATCCCGGGCAAACAGTACCCTCTTGCTAAACTCTATAGAATTACAGTATACATTTCTCCTAAGAATGGTAATAATTGACCAGGAAACAATGACTTCTCACGAAAGAGGGTAATAATATCTCGGGCAAATTGTACCCTCTTCCTAAACTCTATAGAATTACAGTGTAGATTTCCTTTAAGAAGGGTAATAATTGACCCGGAAAAATGACTTCTCACGAAAGAGGGTAATAATTTCCTGGGCAAATTGTACCCTATAGCTAAACTCGCTTGAACTACACAGTAAATTTCTTCTAAGGAGGGTAATAATTGACCAGGAAAAAATGACTTCTCACGAAAGAGGGTAATAATATCCCGGGGAAATAGTACCCTATAGCTAAACTCTGTAAAATTACAGTATACATTTCTCCTAAGAAGGGTAATAATTGACCAGGAAAAAATGACTTCTCACGAAAGAGGGTAATAATATCCCGGGCAAATAGTACCCTCTTGCTAAACTCTATAGAATTACAGTATACATTTCTCCTAAGAAGGGTAATAATTCACCAGGAAAAAATGACTTCTCACGAAAGAGGGTAATAATTTCCCGGGCAAATTGCACCCTATAGCTAAACTCGCTTGAACTACACAGTAAATTTCTCCTAAAGAAAGTAATAATTGACCAGGAAAAAATGACTTCTCACGTAAGAGGGTAATAATAACCCGGGCAAATAGTACCCTATAGCTAAACTCGCTTGAATTACACAGTAAATTTCTCCTAAAGAGGGTAATAATTGACCAGGAAAAAATGACTTCTCTCGAAAGAGGGTAATAATATCCCGGGCAAATAGTACCCAACAGCTAAACTCTATAGAATTACAGTATACATTTCTCCTAAGAAGGGGAATAATTGACCAGGAAAAAATGACTTTTCACGAAAGAGGGTAATAATAATCCGGGCAAATAGTACCCTATAGCTAAACTCGCTTGAACTACACAGTAAATTTCTCCTAAAGAGGGTAATAATTGACCAGAAAAAATTGACTTCTCACGAAAGAGGGTAATAATATCCCGGGCAAATAGTACCCTATAGCTAAACTCTATAAAATTACAGTATACATTTCTCCTAAGAAGGGTAATAATTGACCAGGAAAAAATGACTTCTCACGAAAGAGGGTAATAATGTCCCGGGCTAATAGTACCCTATAGCTAATCTCTATAGAATTAAAGTATACATTTCTCCTAAGAAGGGTAATAATTGACCAGGAAAAAATGACTTATCACGAAAGAGGGTAATAATTTCCCGGGCAAATTGTTCCCTATAGCTAAACTCGCTTGAACTACACAGTAAATTTCTCCTAAAGAAAGTAATACTTAACCAGGAAAAAATGATTTCTCACGAAAGAGGGTAATAATATCCCGGGCAAATTGTACCCTATAGCTAAACTCGCATGAACTACACCGTAAATTTCACCTAAAGAGGGTAATAATTGACCAGGAAAAATGACTTCTCACGAAAGAGGGTAATAATATCCCGGGCAAATAGTACCCTCTTGCTTTACTCTATAGAATTACAGTATACATTTCTCCTAAGAAGGGTAATAATTGACCAGGAAAAAATGACTTCTCACGAAAGAGGGTAATAATATCCCGGGCAAACAGTACCCTCTTGCTAAACTCTATAGAATTACAGTATACATTTCTCCTAAGAATGGTAATAATTGACCAGGAAACAATGACTTCTCACGAAAGAGGGTAATAATTTCCCGGGCAAATTGTACCCTATAGCTAAACTCGCTTGAACTACACAGTAAATATCTCCTAAAGAGGGTAATAATTGACCAGGAAAACATGACTTCTCACGAAAGAAGGTAAAAATATCCTGGGCAAATAGTAACCTATAGCTAAAATTTATAGAATTACAGTATACATTTCTCCTAAGAAGGGTAATAATTGACCAAGAAAAAATGACTTCTCACAAAAGAGGGTAATAATTTCCCGGGCAAATTGTACCCTATAGCTAAACTCGCTTGAACTACACAGTAAATTTCTCCTAAAGAGGGTAATAATTAACCAAGAAAAAATGACTTCTCACGAAAGAGGATAATAATATCACGGGCAAATAGTACCCCCTTGCTTTACTCCATAGAATTACAGTATACATTTCTCCTAAGAAGGGTAATAATTGACCAGGAAAAAATGACTTCTCACGAAAGAGGGTAATAATTTCCCGGGCAAATTGTACCCTATAGCTAAACTCGCTTAAACTACACAGTAAATTTCTCCTAAAGAGGGTAATAATTGACCAGGAAAAAATGACTTCTGACGTAAGAGGGTAATAATAATCCGGGCAAATATTACCCTATAGCTAAACTCGCTTGAACTACACAGTAAATTTCTCCTAAAGAGGGTAATAATTGACCAGGAAAAAATGACTTCTCACGAAAGAGGGTAATAATATCCCGGGCAAATAGTACCCTATAGCTCAACTCTATGGAATTACAGTATACATTTCTCCTAAGAAGGGTAATAATTGACCAGGAAAAAATGACTTCTCACGAAAGAGGGTAATAATATCCCGGGCAAACAGTACGCTCTTGCTAAACTCTATAGAATTACAGTATACATTTCTCCTAAGAATGGTAATAATTGACCAGGAAAAAATGACTTCTCACGAAAGAGGGTAATAATATCTCGGGCAAATTGTACCCTCTTCCTAAACTCTATAGAATTACAGTGTAGATTTCTTTTAAGAAGGGTAATAATTGACCCGGAAAAATGACTTCTCACGAAAGAGGGTAATAATTTCCTGGGCAAATTGTACCCTATAGCTAAACTCGCTTGAACTACACAGTAAATTTCTTCTAAGGAGGGTAATAATTGACCAGGAAAAAATGACTTCTCACGAAAGAGGGTAATAATATCCCGGGGAAATAGTACCCTATAGCTAAACTCTATAAAATTACAGTATACATTTCTCCTAAGAAGGGTAATAATTGACCAGGAAAAAATGACTTTTCACGAAAGAGGGTAATAATATCCCGGGCAAATAGTACCCTATAGCTAAATTCTATAGAATTACAGTATACATTTCTCCTAAGAAGGGTAATAATTGACCAGGAAAAAATGAGTTCTCACGAAAGAGGGTAATAATATCCCGGGCAAATAGTACCCTATAGCTAAACTCTATAAAATTACAGTATACATTTCTCCTAAGAAGGGTAATAATTGACCAGGAAAAAATGACTTCTCACGAAAGAGGGTAATAATATCCC
>NW_027657106.1:0-41608 GCF_964235325.1 Thermobia domestica | reverse complement strand
CGTCATACGTGGTCTGCCCAATAAATACGCGAACGGAGCTAGTAGGGTGACCATCAGTTGAAGTTACTCCATGTGTACTTACTGCTCTGCTGACAGGGAACCCATTGGTGCTGCAATAACCGCAAGACCGTCGAGGCGATTGTACAGCTAGAGATGGCATTCGTTTTGTGGTGTCTTGCTTTTCGGAAAAGCTCTCAAGAAATTCATGAAATGTTGACGGTTGTTTGTGAAAATAATACTCTGAAGAAAACAGCTCTTTCCAAGTGGATCAAGCGTTTCAGTGAGTATCGTGAAGACTGCAAGGATGAAACAAGGCCAGGAGACCGTCGACCTCCTGTACTGAAGGTAATAGTGACCTGTAATTCAATCTACACGCTGGATCACCCTCCCTACTCACCACTGGGTGGCACTGGGATGACGTGCAGGCGATAATACGTGAAAGAACAAGGCATCTGAAAGAGCCTGACATCTGAAGATTTCCAAGGTTGTTTTCAACAATGGACATGGAGGTGGAACAAGTGTATTGCAAGAAATGGGGAACATTTCGAAGGGGATAAGATTGGTATGTCCTAATTTTGTAGAATACAGTGTTTACGACATCAGTTAGCGTATTTATTGGACGTACCACGTATAATGATGAAATTTAGGACAGTGATGGATCTTAGGTGACAATATAATGTTCCATTGTTACATTTGTATATTTCTATATATTTATGTTTTTAACTAAGAGTAACTTTAAGTTGGACCATACAGGAATGGACAATATTCTACTATATAAAAATGAAAGTTATCTTGTTTTTGGCCAAATTCCGAGTAAACGGTTGAACGTAGGGATTACTTGCCAGGCTATAGGAAATCCCTAAGTTCCTTTGGGGAATCCCTCGCACAAATCTTGCGGAACTTTGAAACAAACATTTTTCAATCGAGCAGGTATGACTTCGAGTGTCATGTTCTACAACGCACTCTCTACGTTGACTTGTTTTTGAATTACAGCCCTCTGAATTTCATTTCCTCACGCTTTCGGCACCTTATATCGCCGAAACTGTCCCTCACTGACAAAAGTTCCCGAGGATTTCTTTACCGGTTTCAGTGTCGTGAATCAGCTCCCGAAGTTTGTTCAAAAATAGTTTCGTGTCTCATGTGTTTAGTACCCGTGAAATATGATGTTTTCGTCTTTAATGGCATCGATTTAAACGGCATCGGAAAGATCATTGAGCATCTCGGCGACCCTAAAAATCATGAATTCGACACTAATATTGATCATTTTCGATTTTATATATATATATATATATATATATATATATATATATATATATGTATATGTATGTATGTATATATATATTCCCCTCCCTCATGTTACGGGCCATGGCATCGGAAGTGTCACCGTTCATCTCAGCGACCCAAAAAAGTGTGGATTCAGCACTAATATCGGTCATTTTCGATGATTTTAAAAATATTTCTTCCTCCCCCTCTCCCAAGTTGCGGTGTTGAATTTGAATTTAAACGGGATCGAAAGTGGCACTGTTCATCTAAGCGACACAGAAAACTATAAATTCGACACTGATAGTGTCCATTTCCGATCATTTTTAAATATCTCTTTCTCCCCCAAGCAGGGGCGGATCTAGGGGGGGCGATCGCTAACTTTCTTATTTTATATATATAAATAAAAACCATCCCAAAGAGTGGAGCCCTTGAAAGTAGCAGTATGACAACCCACCGCTTCCCCAGAAGTCGGTCCTGGATCCGCCCCTGCCCCCAAGTAGCGGGGCTGATTTTGGATATAAACCGGATAGGAAATGTCAATGTCCATCTGAATGATCCCGAAAACTATGGAATAGACACTAATATTGGTCATTTTCAATTAGTATTATATATAGAGCTCCCCTCCCCCTCCTCCGTGCTGCGGCACACGCCATCAGAATTGTCTCCCACTCCCCTACGTTGCAACGTCAAAGTGAGTAGCCTAAAGAAATCCGCGCCCCCTAAACTCATGTTTGTTGAAAATTTGATTGAGATCGGTCTGATAGTTTAAGAGTTATTAAGTTAGAAAAATAGTCACTTTCAGTCTTATATATATATATATATATATATTATATATATATATATATATATATATATATATATACCCATATATATACCCTTCCTCTTCCCTACGTTGATCCGTCGAATTTAAATGATGAAAACTATTCCAGGCCTGAACCTCAAGTATGCTGAAAATTTGATTGCGATCGGTCGGGTGGTTCAAGAGATTTAGAGTCACAAACATAGTGATTTTCAATGTTTTATGTATATATAGTTGCCCGAAAGTAGGTATACAGTTCCGTACTGATCAACTCATTGATTTCCACATCATTTCTTATTGTTATCCATCAGGTAGATTTAGTTTCTTTATTATTAGTTCTTAATGTATTTTTACTTATATAATAAGCTCGTAACAGCCGAAGGAAATGAACCTATAAGGTAGAATTTTATTTTTGATCAATGCTGGAGTGTATACCTACTTTTGGGCTACTATATATATATATATATATATATATATATATATATATATATATATATATATATATATATATATATATATATATATATATATACTCCTAAAGTTAAACAATAAGATCCCGTATATTTACACAGAGTGCTGAAAATAAAATCTGACTGAAACATGGAATTACAAGGGGTGATCGGAAATTAAGATTACAAAATGTCAAAATGTGCAGTGAAACGTATATATGTATACAGTAGAAAGTCGAAAATCCGAACTAATTGGGACCACAGGTAGTTCGGATTTTCAAATTGTTCGGATTTTCGAAAATGACCAAGAAAATGCCATTTAGGCTTACATATACTGTACGGTATGTTCTTCTATCGATACAGTGGTTAATCAGTACATACAGTAATTACAATACCATAAGTAAGGCTACTTACATTTAATGTTTGTGAAGAACCTGCTCGTACACTAAATTACATTGATTTTGTAAGTCACACTTAAAACTTATAGGCCTAAGAGTAAATAAAAATAAAAATATGTATGACAAACAATAATATATGAATGATTTTTTTGTAAAAAAAAAAAAAAAAAAAACACTAACTTCACACAACGTCGACGGACACACTATTGTTTGTTAATCGCTAGTGTTAAGACAAAATGCAAAAGGCTTCTAGGAACTATGTTCGGATTATCGACGTCCTACTATACGTATGAGTCTGAAAAGTCCCCTTACAAAGGGTAGTTCTGTTATCAGAGTTACAACAAAATGTAAGAGGAAAAACTGTCTCCAAATATGATGTTTTCAGTCTAAAGTGAAGAACGATTTGAAGTCGGACTAGCCGTTTTGGACTGTGCATTCTTTATGCGCACAATGTTAATTGAAAATGCAATGTTGCCATTTACCTGGACCCACAACATAAGTGAATTAAATTACTGTCTTTTACGCTAATATGTCGATGGCCAGATTTCATTACAAAAATGTCCCCATTCACTTTATGTTGTGTATTCAGGTAAATGAGAACGTTGTATTTTCATTTAACATTGGGCGAATTAAGAGTATACAGCCCAAACGGCTCGTTCGATTAAAAAAAAAAAAGAAAACTTCACTTTAAATTAAGGATGTCATACTTGAAGACAAATTTTCTGTTACATTTTGTTGTAACTCTGATAATAACAGAGTTACCCTATGTAAAGGGACTTTTGTGACACCCTATATATATATATATATATATATATATATATATATATATATATATATATATATATATATGTGTGTGTGTGTGTGTGTGTGTGTGTGTGTGTGTTATTTTATATAACCAATATAGCCAACAGATACTACATACACTAGGTTATTTATCGACATAGCCTCCATCATGTCGGTTTAGGCAGTTGTCGCATCGTGGGACGAGTTTGAAGATTCTCTCCTAGTAAAAATACTGTCCTTGCATTTCAAATGTTTGAAATCCTCGTCTGAAGCAAAGCAAAGGTCTCCTAAGTTCTCCTTCAAGAGGGAAAACGGGTGAAAGTCATTTGGAGCGAGATCCGGGCTGTAGGGAGTGTGGTCGATGACCTCCCAGCGAAACTGTTCTCCTCGTCAGTGACGTTTTGTATACTATCAGCGAACTTTCGACACCATTCTGCGACATGCTGATGAGACATAGTATCTCCGTAAACCTCTAGTAGCTATTGGTGAATTTCAGCCGCGGTTACATGTTTCACCCACAGAAATCGAATAACTGAGCGGACTGCTTCGCGAGACCAGTTTTCCAAACGAGTCGCCATTTGTTTTTTACCTACAGCTAGCACCGTAGCTGTCGGGTTTCTGAAACTGTCCTCAGTTGCCAACTCCATGTATTAAAATTACTGCACACTCCTCTATAAGAGACGAAACTCTAGAAGTATCGACCTTGTAACGTTAGTTTCTGATCTTCTCGTATTATTAGCCCCTACTAATAAATGTGTGTTTGCCTGGATTTAATTTTTGTTTATTATACGTAGTTTCATACCCTGAATGAGCAGTATTAAGGTACTTATTTCCCTGAGTTATTTGGAAGTTATTCTCAAAACAGGCAGTATCATATTATCAAGGGCTTTAAGAATGACATAGTACCATAGCTATCCATCAAACGTATGTATACCTTTTAGAGGATCTAAAGGAGGATCAAGAAATTACCAATGTTATTTA
Organism: Thermobia domestica; assembly: GCF_964235325.1. Classification (NCBI taxonomy): domain Eukaryota; kingdom Metazoa; phylum Arthropoda; class Insecta; order Zygentoma; family Lepismatidae; genus Thermobia; species Thermobia domestica. The sequence goes on along the minus strand of NW_027657106.1, from coordinate 36,935 downwards.
AAAGGACGTTATTTTAGCTTTGTAATCTCATGTTTTAAGTACTTGGAATACACGAAATTCACTATTGATGCAAAAGCTGATACATATAAGATGCAAAGCTGTAGGCCGACCAAGCTAGATTGGGGACTGGAGGTTGGCCCTAAGTGTATATATATATATATATATATATATATATATATATATATATATATATGTGTGTGTGTGTGTGTGTGTGTGTGCGTGTGTGTGTGATGCGAAAGAGGAAAGAAATTAAAACAAACTTTTAAACATCACGAAATAAAATTTCTGATTACGTTAGTAATTAGCAATTCTTTGGACAGCTCACTTACCTTGATAGCAATAACTCGAATTGTCTCGGAGTAATCAAATAATAAATCCAGCAAAATTTCAAAGTGACGAGTAACCATATTACGGTATTTCTTTCCACGTCTTCGTAGTAAATTCATAGCAGGAAAGGCAACGCAAAATATTTCCATTGCACAGCAACGGATACCTTCATCCGTACTCTGTAAAATACATAAAACTAGAATTAGCAAATTGATATGTGATACAAGAAATACAATGCATTGTATACCTTTTAGAATGGAAGTAAAAGCAAAACATATAGGGGAGACCAGGGCTGGTTGGCGAACTTTTCATTCTTTATTTTTTATGAGGAGATGGTGCACTGTATTGCAATGTAATTGATGTGCACGGACAGACCAATGTTTCCTCTAATAAATTCAATTTTTGTTTTTGTTTTGTTGCTTACAGTTTTCGAGAAATACATTTTTCTTTCTTTTAAAACGGAGTATGCCAACCGACCCCTAGTAAGGGGCTGGTTGGCTGATATTGTGGGGCTAATTGGCATAATTTTTAAATATAGCAGAACACAAACAAAAATTGGATTTATTAGAAATAAACGTTATTTTTCTAAATTCTATTATATATATTGCAATGAAGTAGGCTAATGACTTTTATTCACAACATTTAAAAGAATCAGCATTATGAAATATGAAAACTTCTTTCTTTAATTCTAGCTTGGCTGTCATGATAGTGATAGCTACATGATTATCAAACCACATCAGTTTTAATATGATTTGTTGAAGTTTAATTATTCATATTAATTCAAAAAATAATTAAAATAACTGAACTATCAAGAAAGGTAGTTTATTTCCCGCTGTTCACAAAGTAACTAAGAGAAACTAAGATATATTTTAGCTGAAATTTCGTGCAATGCAGTTTACTTCCTACTTTCCGCAAAAAAGAAAAAGCAATAGCTAGGCCTCTATTTTTTGTAACAAAAGAGAACATACAAAATATTCTTGATCCTGAGAATTAGGCCTATTCAGAAAATTCAGAGTCCGGCATACAGTCTTATCTCGATTTCTAAATTTTGACAGTAATCCGATGCGTGTATGCTATTCTATAACATTGAAGTAAAAGATTGGTAGAACTGTTAACCACGTAACAATAAAGCAAACAATGTAACAATAAAAGTAAAATGAAATCAAATTTCAAACGAGGTTGTTTGACGCACTTGCCAACCAACCCCAAATGCTATACGCCAACCAACCCTAAGCCCATGTTGTGCAACGAAGTCATAATTACTCAGCAATTGTTTGGCATTTACGTTTTATTGTTTAAATATCCATAAAAACAAAGTTCAGATCTAACTAATGCTATATTACTTACCTTTGTACTCCAAGTAGTGGCGATTTTATGATGTCGTAACGGAGAACTGAAAAAAATACTTCAGACTGGCAAAAACACTCTTTTTCTAATAGACGCCATAATCCGCAAGTTACAAATTCCATATGAAGGTGGCAGCTGCATCCATAGGTCGCTCTTTTATGACAGCAGCAACAGCTCATTATGTTGATTAATGAAGGAGTTCTATGCAGTTCGTCAACTAGCCCCTGCTGCCAACCAGCCCCGGTCTCCTCTACAGGGGGTAACATAAATGCATGGCCAAAAGTGACGAGGTGATTGCGGACATCCAAATAAGTAAGAATGTTCCTATAAACATGGGTACCGCTTCGTTTGCGAGATACAGGGTGTTCAAATGTCGAGTTCCTCCAATGGCTCACTATGGGAAAGTTAATGGAAATGTTCAATATTATAGGAATAATACAATCAAGTGGAATTAAGCCTGTGCACATACATTTACACTAACATAAATGCAGAAAAGCGAAATCTGTCCCATGCTTACTAACTTTTTGATGTCAGCAATCATATCGTCGTTGTTTTCGCGAACTGGCGAATATAGTTGTTCCAAGATATCAGGAACTGTCGAATATACAAAAATATGGTTTTGAGAAAATTGAGGTTAAAAAGTGGATAATTTCGTTCACTAGCGAATCTATCTAAAAATTTACATAAATGAAAAATATTAATATATCTTAATGAGCGATATCTTAAAATAAAGTTCATGACACATTTGTCTTACAATTGACGTTATAAGCTGAGATTTATTGCTTTTAATCTATTCGACTATTCGTGATTTTTTTTTTGAAAATCGCCAGTTCGTCGCACATTTGAGTAACACGGTTTTCATAATCAACAATAGCGATTTCATATTCTCCGCAATTAGAAGGACACTAGTGACGTAAATTTCGAAAAGCTCAGCAACAATTACTTCAATTCAAGTGCCTACGCTGCTACTGTACAGAGTGATCACAAAGTTCCGTTACCCCCTTTCACGTGTCCATATATTCATAGATGGTTGCATTGTATTAATGTGACCATGGCAGAGGACAACTTTGAGGTAGTGTGAATATTCTTTACTATTCATTCCAGAGTTCTTGGATGTACACCATCGTTTTCCATGTACGATGTGAAATTCTCCTCAACATTGTTGGCGTGATGCCAGTAAATCCACGTCGCACAGCATTGGAAAAATGTATAAAAGCTGTTTGGGGTCAGTCATCCTGAGTGAGGCTTTCTTCATTCACCCCAGGCAAATGCCGGCATAGTACCTCACATATAAGTCCTAGATCGCTTAGTTCCTTTCCCAATCCTTTCTTCCTTCTCCTTCTCCGGATAGTGTGCTCGCCGAGGGACGTTATCTCTTATACGTGATGAGCTAACGTTGATATATATGCTGAAAGCCCAAAAATCTAATTCCTAACCTAGCCCAACTTAAAACATTATTAGTTGCGATTTCATTGAGACCTCCTTTTTCTAATCCTTAGTGTCAAACATAACCGTATCCGTTCTTACTAGCAAGTTCATAGATTGTGAAATTGTAGGTTGATTGCTTTCGTTTACAATATCATTCTCCATGCTTGGTACGAGATAACTATATTACCCTTACCATAGCAAAGCAAGTAGAGACGCTCTTTGGATCGTTTGAGAGGTGTTGATTTTCAGAACGTTTAAGTTCTCTTACTCTAGCCTTTTGTTAAATGTGAATGTATCTGTATCTGTTAGTAGCTAAATTTCGTTTACATCTCCTTTGCAAATTCTTTCACACATGATGCATAAGACCTTCCTTGACGCACTAAATTTCAGTTTCATAGACGCAAACACTGATCTGTACTAAAAGTACTATGTAAGATTACTAGTAAACTCCGATTTCAAATATCGTACATCTTAACAATTGTCAGTGTATTTGACAAGTATTGAATTCACTTCCTTGAGGTGAAACATTTATGTTCTTAGAATACGATGCATTTCGTCACTGAAATACTGATGAGACACAAAATGACGGAATAAAATCTATTAACACTTTCATTTTGTAACAATTGTTGGTATACAAAGTGAAACATAAACATTTAATTGCAGGTAAGAAAATAAAGTTAAAAGGAGGAAAAGTTACTTTTTACTACAATTCGCTTCATTTATTTTATTAAATACAACTACGATATTTATTAGCCATAAAAGTAAAGAATGTGGCGAATGAGAAAATTCTCTCTTTATACGTTTCACGTAGAATAGAATTTATATTCGTGAAATTGTGGTTCTCATTTTATCAGTATTCGCCAATATAATACTGCCAATCTCTCGCAAAATGAGGAGACTTCGGGTCTAAATTTTCGTTCACTAATAGTACACATGCATCTAACAGTTTTCGTAATATCAACTAAAAAAAAGTTCATTTTTTCATATTCGCCGGTTCGTGATGTCTTGAAACAACTAAGTTCGCCAGTTCGTGAAAACAACGACGATATGCTAGTGTGTGGACATCTAGTGCTATTTGAAAAGATAACACTTGGTACCAGGTTGGCAATACTGACAACTCAATAACCTCAAATGTTGGTTAGTTTCATTCTCTATGTTGGTGTAAATGTATTTGCACAGCCATAATTCCATTTGATTGTATTATTCCTGTAATATTGAACATTTCAATTCACTTTCCCATAGTAAGCCATTGGAGGGACTCGACATTTGAACATCCTGTATCTCGAAAACGAAGAGCATGGGACCCATGTTTATAGGAACATTTTTACTTATTTGGATGTCCGCAAGGACCTCGACACTTTTGGCCATCCATTTATATTACATCCTGTATTTAATCCTCACACACAATGTAAAGCGTTTCAAAGAAAGATTGGAAAGAGCAACTGTCAAATGTGTTGTAGCTTACTGTATTACGTATAATCAGTGGTGCCTGTTGAGGGAAGCCACATAAGTACATGATTTAAACCACTCATCGAGCAAAACAGTACGCCTATGTAAAAATAATAATAATAATAATAATAATAATAATAATAATAATAATAATAATAATAATAATAATAATAATAATAACGTGTAACAGTTTTGCCAACTATCTGCTTGGGTTGGATAGTGTCTGACGAAGCCAAGTGAATAGTTGGCCAAACTGCTACACGTTACAAATACATACAATAAAGGTATTGTTTGGCTCAGTAAGTAGTTTAAATCAGATTTCTTAAGGCTGTATATAAGAATTACCATACGAGGTGTGATCAAAAACAACAGTGAATAATTTTATTGGAAACAAAGTGATAAGCTTACATGGTATTTGATTTAAGCTCCCTCAAAGTACTGTCTCTGACTAGCCGTGTACTTATCCCCAAAGTACTTGAATCCATAGCTGGAAGGTTTTCTGGAAGGTTTTTTTTGAAAGGGCGCTCAGCTGCTCTGTCATGGCTCTCTTAATGTCAGGAATGGTGTCAAAACGTTTTCCTTTAAGCATGGTTTTATTTTATGGGAGGAGTCAGAAGTTGCGTGATGCTATATCTGGAGAGCACAGCAAATGTGGACTGACATGAACGTTTTTTGGGCCAAAAACTCGCAAATCAAAAGCAAGATGTGACACAGGACGTTTTCGTGGTGAAGATGGAAGCCATTCTCCCATTTAGTCGGCTTTGAAAATGTTTTTCAAGGACTCATGCGAGATGTTTAGTTCTTAGGAAAGCTCTCGAGTAGTTAATCGTCTGTTTCAATAAATCATTTGTGCTACTTTTTGCACGTTTTCATCTATTTTTGACGTCGAAGGACGTCTCGATCGTTGCTCGTTTTCAACCGACTCCTTACCGCGTTTGAATTGATCATACCACTTGTAAGTTGTCTTCAATGCCTCCGCTTCATTGTCATACACTGATCTTCACATTTCGTGAGCTTCTTTGGTGCATTTTTGCAGACTAGAAAAAAACAATGCTGGCGCGCGAAAGACACTCTTAACACGTCCTCACTCTTCTGACTCTAGAAGCCAACTAAAATGTCACAGCTCGTTCAAACTCAACACTGACTGTACAAAAGCTTTAGGCGACCAGGCATACTAATTGAAATGGATTAAACGTCAATAGTTGGAGTTGCACAACTACATTCACCTTATTTTTCGGTCGTACCTTGTATTGTTTTTACTTAAAGTAATGAAAAAAAGTGTTTAAATGTTTTTCTTAATATTTCGCTTTCAAAGGGAGAAAAAATGATAGAAAGACGAAGGAAAGAGCGTTACAATTTTTATAATAAGAAGTGCATATATCCGAGTTCCTTAAGACTAGACACATGAAAATTGGTCTTTAGGGTTTTAATTTCAATTAACCCTTTTCCGGGCCGTAGGAAGATATCTTCCCAAAATCATAGAGTCAAAAGTGCATTATTCAGGTTGGTGGAATAGCATTTCACACTTGGTTATCGTGCAGTAAGACAGGTCGAAAATGACTATTTTGGAGAACAAATGCCTGCTTCTGCTGACGTGATTAGCACGCACGTTAGTGCGCGCCATCTGGCATGTAAATAATAAGCACTTTTTATTGATTTATGTTTCCATACAATTAGATCCATACCCATTAGCATCGGGAGAGGAGAGCAAGAGGGGGCATTTGCCCTCCCCTGGAAATTGAAATCCCCTAATGTTATGCAATTTGAGACACTTTCGAGACAAAATTGCCTATTTTCAGGAGTTTTGCCCCCTGGAAAATGTTGTTGCCCTCCCCTGGAAAAAAATCATGCCGGCGCCCTGGTCTATACTATTCGCTTTCCATGTGCGTTCTTGTTCTCTGAAAAGAAATTTACCTAAAATACCGAAAATAGTAATTTTGGTGATGTATCCAGCGACGGCGCCAGGGGATTCAGGGGGCAAGTGTCCTCACAGCCCTATACATACACTAGCTTTCGGCTAGATGGAGACTTCCCTGCTATTGCTACCACTACTCATGTCCCTAATATAGGTATATCTATGATTTTAAGGGGTATCGAAATATGCCCATAATATTAAAACAATTGTAACCACCACTTTTACTTGTCGCGTACCATTTATCGTGAAGTCTTGACCTATTATTCTGCCCTTCGAATACACGTTTGTTTTGCCCGAGTCTTCTACACTTCGTCCTGTCCATACCATCATACATATGTTTTTCGCGGTTACATCATTGGTTTTCCTTTTGCATTTTACCTTACATTGATATATCATACACCCCGCTTCTCATTTCAATACCTTACGCTATACCCAAGATGGTGGCTTTCAAGATGGCCGCCAAGTCAGTGTTATAGCATATCAAATATCTTGATATCCTGGTGCTGCCCATCCTTTCCGTTTTCGACATAAATGGGTATCTTGCGACGTTTACCTTATATCATATTGTCGCGTGGTGCGTTATGTTGCGGAGCATATCTCCGGTGTTTCTGGATGGGGGCAGCTACAATTTGGCATTTTTCTTCTTTTCTATTATGTGTTCTCTGGGCGAAGTTTGAGTCGGATCTGATCGTGCCTTGTTCTGTACGTTGCTTGTGAGTCAAGTCTTTATACAAGTAAAATTGTGAGTAGATGACACGCGAAACGTTTCTTCGTTTTTAGATGAATCTCTCTGGTTCATGTTGTCCAATGATCATCACATGTTAATCTCAATATTGCTGTGTATGAAATACTGTATTTCATTACATACTGTATATTCAAAGAAATAAGACCACTGATCACATATGAATCAGAAAACTCTTGAAAGTAGACGAAAATATCAAATCTAGAACATCTACTGGAAATAAGTTTGTAAATTACTGTCTCCATTAACAGACCTTCTCCAATTCTCCTTATTCCAACATCTTTTTCTTTCTAGGGAAGAGAAGATCTTGCTTGTCACACTGACCAGGGAGGGGCTCAAATGGGGTACTAGACTTGCCGAACGACATGTATCAGATATGAAAGAGGGTATGAAACTATATACATATGCAAATTTATAGCGGCCGAGGACAACATGGAGAAGCATAAGAGCCGGAAGAAATATGGCCAACTGTAGGGCTCAACCACACAGGAAGCTAAGAAATTACTGAATGGCCACAGAAATGAAGGTCAAATGTTTAATAGTAGTTGCATGATATGATCTGCTATATGTTGGGGAAATTGAACATGGGCGCTATATTGAAAACGGCCATCTCGAATTTGGATTCACAATGTAAAAGAGAAAGTGGATTACGTAGCATATCAAATAGCACTGAAATTTTCCCAGGAGTTCATCGGTGTTAACCATTCTGTAGTAACTGAGAGTTGAGCAACTGTAGTTGAGAAGTGTCATGCAAAAAGCACGCACAGAAGTTCTGTGAGTCTCGGTAGTATGACGAAAAAGCTACAGCTTCGAGAACTCTGGTTTGCATACAGACCGAAGGAAAAGTATGTTTACATATAGAATATTTGAGAGCAAAGGAAATATTGTCAATTGCCTGCAAAGATGCCTGACATTCCTTCGAATATTAAGGCACCTACAAGAAAATCAGCTAATATGTGCAAGGATGATTTGAAGTTCTGTCTTCCGGAAGTATTTGGCCGCTTGTGCACGAGAATAGCATCTTACTGCTGGTTGATTCGTTTTCTTGTAACGAAAATGATGAACCCATACATTTCACCGTTCCGAATAATATTGAGTTTCACAAGATAGTGATAACTCCCAGGCCGGTAGGCCCGTAGACCATTATTCACGGGAGGCAGGCTTACCTACTTTTTATTGATCACTCAAAAATTTTCATGGTAGGCTTGCAAATGAACTATAATATGGTTGGATCGCCACCCCCAAACACTTTTAGGCTGACTACGGGTCTGACCCCTAAATGCATTGGACGTATTCAACCTCTCGACTTTGAATTCTTTAGCACATACAAACAGTACGAGAGGTTTATCACGGATGATACGTTACATATTGATGGATTTCATGTATGGTATCGTGACAACTTCATCCGTTTCCAAGCATCTACGTGTTTCCAGTTTAGTGTCCCCGGTTATCAGTTTGTCTTCTTCATGGCTGGATATCTTCAAGAGCACCCAGGAAAATTCCAGACTTCAATGTCCCCTTATTATGAAACGTCATCGGATTGTCAGCAGCATCAGGCAATAGTCCCTGTTTTTTTCAAGCGTGGACACTGTGAAAGCTCTTGTGCTTTCATCACAATCTTATAGATACACTTCACATCAACTATCCTTCATAGACGAGTATGCACCTTTATCAATATACCTGCTTATATGATGATATATGAAGAACCACATCGTAATTGTACTTGTAATTCCCAGCCCTCATTTGTTTCAGGTATTTAAACGTGACGGCGACTATCCATCTTTAACACTGAAATAGTACCAACTCTTTGCATGTGCAAATACTCTTTGTACTCCTTTCCTAAATGCACATCCTGTGCCAACATGTTGCAGATGGTTTAGAGCATGTACGATTTTCTACACGCTTATTAGAACATACTGATACTTGTCGTTGTTTGCACGTAGATGTTGCTGGTCATTTGTCTTGTATCTTGCCAATGCATCAAAGGGAAAACAGGCAATTTCGTTTTTGTACAAATATCTCCTTACGACTTTCTTGTTACTTCTAAACTCAAAATAGAATTATTACAGAATGGCTAATACCAATGAACAACTGGTAAAATTTGAGTACTATTTGATATGCCACATGACCTACTTTTTCTTTTACACTGTGAATCCAAATTTAAAATGGCCACTTTCAATATGGCGGTCATGATGTTCATGTTCCCCAACATATAGCAGGTCTAATCATGCATCTACTACTAAACATTTGACCTTCATTTCTGTGGCCACTCACGCGCGGAACGAGCAATCCTTTAGCTTTCTGTGTTGTTCAGCCCAATGGTCGTCCGTATTTCTCTCAGCTCTCATGCTTCTCGATGTTGTCCTCGGCCGCTTTAAATTTGCATATGTACATAGTTTCACACCCTCTTTCATATCTGATATATGTCGTTCGGCAACTCGAATACCCCATTCGGGCTCTTCCCTGGTGAGTATGCATTGAAATTGAAACACAAATGCTTGAAATAGTTTCAGGCTGGCCGGGATTCGAACACGGGTCTACAGAATAGAAGTTCAATGTCCTTAACCACTCACCTAATGCGCCACTTCATCTTCCACTCCAATTAATACCAAGTTAAAATCGTTTCATGGAAAAATATAAACAAGGTACTAATGCTTGTGTGAGTGTCTTAATAACTTACTCGAGATTTCCTTGTTTAACTCAAAAACAAGTTATATAGACGTTCCTCAATGAGGAAAATACCACGAAACGTTCTTCAGGTTGAGGCTACGTTATCGGTTTCAGGGATGGTCTCGGTTTACATTACATTTCTTCTTTACCATGATTTCTGATTTCCAAAGAAGAAAAGACGACAGAAATTTTTGTCACATTCTTTGAATTGTATCAACACGTGTAGAAATAGACAATTCTATGTTTATGTTCCAAAACTACTAGTTTATTTCCTTATATTCATTTGAGGAATTTGTGGCAAATTGAGCCGGTGGCACTAGCCAAGTGATCTGAGGCCTTCGGCTTCTGATCATGGAGTGCAATCCACTAGGGGTTCGAATTCCTCTGAAGAGCAAGGTCGGAATTTTTACTGTCCTCAGTATTTCTGTGTTCGTGTCCCTGTAGTGTTTGGAATACGTCGAAAGGACATGAGGCGCCAGTGGCGAACAATACTGCGGTTGGGGCGATTTGTCTAAAGAGATTGTGAAATCAGGAAACTCCCTTTGCAGCTACCTGGGTTCAAATCCCGTCGTGGTAATTATTATTTTTTCTGTATGGGAAGGTATTGTTTATGTAATTGGAACTCAGTTTTGGCCCATACTACAGCAGTAAGGACGTGTTTAGCCCTCATGTATTCATCAATTCTTGTCCAAACACGTTACATCGCCAGACAGTTACGAATGAAAGTTGATACTGATGACTTTATTTTGTGTTGTTGGCATTTCACCTGTGAAGGAAGTCGTCTTAACTCTTAGACCCAGAGAAATTGAATATTGTTCATCTTAGTATAAATCAGAAGTATCAATATTGCAGAATATAAAAATTTCCTAGATTGCCACAGTAGAAATCGAACCCGCAACCCCAATATTACGAAACTAACGCTTATGCAACTACTCTAACACATCACTGTTCTGAGAGAAGGAAAAAAGTGGATGTGGAGTGAATTCAGTAATTACACACTTTTACGATTCCAGTGTAATAATGCTGAAACTTTCTGATTTCAGTCATGATAATATATTAAATATTATGCAGAAAGAATAGTTCAGAAAATTCAACTTTAAATTGACAACTCATATGTACGGGGGCGCTGCCGACTGCTCTCGCCTTGGGCCCTGATTTTTCACGGCACGGCATTGGACAGATACTCATATTGATTGGAATCTGGTGTTTCATGGCACTGGATTATTTTTTTTAAAAGTTAACTAATTTATCGAATCTTCCTCAGTACCTTGTTTCCTACTTTTACCCGTTTTACAATTTTTTCCAGTAGCTCTTTAAGAACAGGGACAAAAACACAGAAATATGGAGGACAGTGAAAATCACAAACACTATTTGCGTGTCCTTACCTTGCTTGAAGTAAAACATTAAAATATGGTGAACATGCAATTCTTGGTCTTCCTTCTTCTATGCATTGTCAAATCAAGAGTTGGAGTAAGTCAGTTGGTCAAATGGATCCAGTTTTCTAAGTGGGTCAGTGGGTCGTGGTCAACAGCATGTGACCCACTGCGAATCATGACCCACTGTGACCCTCCACCCACTATGACCCACTCAGACACACTCCATTGTACACAGCATATTCTGAAGAGCATATTTTTTCATCCTCGACCCTAGCCATAGAAAGTAAAAACACGTTTCTGATTGATTGCGGCTTGCGATTGTCCAAACCTTCTTGTGTATGTATTGTGTATTATAGTAGTAATAGAAGAAAATTTGTCATTTTGTTGGAATTGAAGAAGAAAATTGTAGAAAAAGTTGAGCTTAAATTTATATCACGGCATTCAAAGTGGAACAAAACGAGCCCTGCAAGACTTCTTACTCGCTCCTCCTGCTCCACCTACTACTACTCTTACCACTACTACTACTACTACTTATACTGTGGATTCGTATAGCAAAACTGCACATGTAATGTCATCACTTCTTCAGTATCATTTTCATCTTATTTTAATGAAATAAGAATTCTGATAATTTAAAAAAATAAAATATAAAAATAAAAACTTGGCCCGGGTTTGAACTCACACAAAAGCAACTATAATAACTAGCTTATTGCGCTAGTACGCTCGGCCACGAGGACCACCAGTACGAGGCACTTGATTTGTGCTATATTTGTGCTACGTGGCGAGAAACGGATAACTCCAACTAACCAGAATCGCGTATTTAGCTGCTATGAGTAGGGTGGAGCGTGATTTAAAAATATGCTTCTGAACGCTGGTGAATTTGTCTACGTTTTACTTTCAAGGCCTCCATTTCCCTTTTTCATTTGTTTCTGTTCACTTACCTGAGATGAATATCACTAAGGGAAAAATTTTAGGCATTTTTGGATATTCATATTTGTAATTGTAATAATATCAATAGGACTTATACTACTACTTGGCTTTCGAGACACGGAGCCTATGCGTTTTTAAAGGAGCTAACTACTGGAAAAAAATACATTTTTGAATCACTGTAATATATAAATAATTATATAAAAATTGAATGCAACTATGTTTGCCTAATCATCACGGCCAAATGGCAGTCAAATGAAATGAAGTTTTGTATGTAGTTAGGCCTTAATCCAAATTGGGATGTTACAATATTGCTTTCATTATAGTAATTTCCTAAGGGATAGAGAGGATACCAATTTTTGCGAAAAAAAAATAGTATCTCACAAGCCGATCAACTTACGGAGCTGAAATTCAGTATATAACTCTTTATTGAAAATGAACAGAACATTTTCTACCATTTTTAAACTTATCCCTTATGGAGACGGGCGGCACTTTCTATATATGGTAAATTGATAGTGGGTTAGTTTGTAAAAATAATTGAAAACACTCGATATTACTTGCAGTTAGGAAACAAACAATACAGTGTTTCGTATCATATATCTATATATGCTTAACAGGCGCTTTCTATTATAACAATTGCTCAAGCTTGTTTATTATATGGAGCGCTTAGAGCACAGGGCAATTAACCCATAAAGTTATGAGAAAAATATACGTAAAATTTGTAACCTTCTGTACGTTGGTCTACTTACCTTAATTTCGGAGTTTCAAATTTCATCCGTCTTTCCACTGAAAAGTATCGACAATTCAACAGGGAAATAATTAGACCATGATAATTTAATTGAAATTCATCGTAATCTTGTCCTTACTGTTTTATGTCGTAAAGGTCAGATCCATCATTATTGTAACAGAGCGGTGCTTGAGTGATTGGCCGTAGAAATTCAAACTCCGATTAGTTAGAATTTCATAACCTGGTTTATTATAAGTGTAAACTCTTTAATCGGTAGAGACGAGGCCATGGATCATGTGTCAGTTGATGACGATGGGATTTGGTGTATCAGTGGTAAATGGTGGTTGGTGGGTTGGAGTGGGTCATGGTGGGTGGTGAGTCTGAGTGGGTTACAGTGGGTGGTGGATCGTAGATCAGAGAGGGTCACGGTGGGTGGTAGGTCAGTGGGGCGTGTGTCAAGTTTTCATTGACCAGCGCCATCTCTGGTCAAATCTGTAAAACCAAACCAAACAAAGGGCGTGCGGTGACTCAGTGATAGAGCGTTCACTTTTGGTGCTTGGGGTCCCTGGTTTGATAGCAGCTCGCGTCGTGAGGACTTTGTGGTGGACAAACACTGTGCTCGTGGGTTTTTCTCGGGGTTCTCCCGTTTCCTCCCACTTTCTTCATTTCACCATTTCATTCATTTCTCATAATCACCGTCTCTTTTAGCCTAACCGGCATAATCGTGGGCCGTAAAACTCAAAGATTTCATTACGTTTTTTTCAAACCAAACAAAGAGCAATATTAATACACAAAACGCTTAAAATCTTAGCTATTCATAATATAACTATTACATGATCCGAATAACTCTAGTATATCCACAAATAATCATTTGTCATATTTTACCGAAATACAGCATAGTTTTTCCGACAACCTGATACTTTATAAATGTTGTTAATACGTAAAGTTCATTGATCTAATCACTTATTCACTTCCTCTCTTATGGTCATCAAAACCATAGGTACTTCCGTAGATATAGAAAGATGAAATTTAATAACCAAGCTTGGTGTAGCGTGCAAGTAAACAAATATAAAGCAACAGGATGATATTTCCCTCCCCCAAATTCCCTACAATGGAGTGTGTTGATTATTCAACAAAAAATCTTGAAATCCAATCAGAAAATTCATAAAATATAAAATATGTAGCCAAATCTTTACTTTGCTTTATTATTATTATTATTATTATTATTATTATTATTATTATTATTATTATTATTAATAATAATAATATAATAATAATAATAAAGGAAGAACAGAATTACGATATCAATTACGTATACAATACCTTCTAATAAAGAAAAAAATAAATGCACGATAGGATTCAAACCCGAACACGTGATTCGTGCGGATGACAAGTATCGAGAACATGCGCAACATTCTTTATTGAAGTGTAGGATTCAAACCCGACTTGCTGTAATGGCAGTTCTCTACTTTTGCACTTTGACATAAATTCCTCATACAAAGATAAGAAAATAAACTAGTAGTTATTGTAATTTAACATTGAACACGCTATTTATACATTTGTTGATATAATTCAAAGATTGTGAAATTAATTTGTACTTTCTTTTCTTCTTTGGAAACTAGAAGGTGAAGAAGAATTGTACTGTAAATCGGGATCATCGCTGAAAACAATGACGTACCCTTAACTTGAAGAACGTTTCGTGATATGTTCCTGATTGAGGAACGTCTATATAACTTGTTTTTGGGTTAAAGAAAGAAATCTCGAGTAAGTTATTGTGACACTCACAAGAAACGACTCATAATACGAACATTAGTATTTTGTATAGTCTTACATGCAACAATTTTAACTAGCTAATAGTTTAGATGAAAGATGAAGTGAGGCGGGAGGTAAGTTGTTAGCATATTAAGTTTCTATTCGGTGGATCCGGGTTCGAATCCCGGCCAGGCTGAATTTTTTCAAATGTTTCAATTTCAATACATACTCAGTGTTACAAGCCAGATTTTTTCTCCTCCAGAGAGAAAAAGATTTTGGAATGAGGAAAATTGGAGAAGGTCTCTCAATAGAGGCAATCATTTACAAACTTATTTCCTGCAGTTGTACTAGATTTGATATTTTCAGCTACTTTCAAGCATTTACTGATTCATGCGTGGTCAGTATTTTTATTTCTCTAAATATACAGTATATAAAGAAATAATACATTACATACAAAGCAATATTGAGATTAATATA
This sequence comes from Thermobia domestica, assembly GCF_964235325.1. Taxonomy (NCBI): domain Eukaryota; kingdom Metazoa; phylum Arthropoda; class Insecta; order Zygentoma; family Lepismatidae; genus Thermobia; species Thermobia domestica. The sequence continues at coordinate 21,801 of NW_027657106.1, read as the reverse complement.
TGATGTTCTTTGGAAAACACGATCCGAACCATAGAGATTCATCTTAGAATGGAGAACTGTTTCGTTAGTCACCTACTTTATATTTTTACCTGCATAAACAACTGGATCAGTACTACCAACTGCTGTCAGTGTCGAGAAAAGTTACGTGTAAATTGGGTTGGAACTGTCTAGGCGTTCTCACAACTGCAAATGACCTGGACCCCAAGTAATGGAATTAAAACAGTCAGAGGTGCAGGTACTTATGTGAGTGACTGTGCAGCCGTTTCAAAGATAGCTGCCCATCAGTGGACAGTGAACCATGTTCAGGTAGGCCTTCAACAACCCGGAATGATAAGTGCGGACACTGGTCTTGCAGGAGTGGCGTATCACAGTCTGAGAAATTGCAAACGATATATGGGTAAGCATCGGATCAGTACAGTCAGTTTTGAACAAGAATTTGGGCATGAGGAGAGTGTCCTCGAAATTTGTACCGAAGCTGCTAACAATAAAGCAGAAACAATGGCGTCTGGACATCATATATATATAAATTCGGGATAATTTGTAAGCTATCAAGAATGTTCTGTAATAATGTGTCTGTTTAGGTTATTAAGATTTTGTGCACTGTTTGCTTTCTTAATTTGTATAAATTATATTTGCCTGAGATTTTCAACTATACTTTACGGTACACACTTCACTCGAATTTTGCTTTTTCCTGATTTTCTTTTTCTTTTCTTTTTTTTTTTTTGTAATGTTCAATCTCAGATGAGTACAAGAAGGTGTCTCGAGAACCACAATTCAAAAAATGTTATCATAGATCAACCGAATTGTAGAAAAACCCACAACAAAAAAGATTTCACGTCCCTAAAGAAAGACATCAGTGATTTACGGAAACTGGGGTTTCTGAGTTCTAAACCTTGCTTAAGAACGTGTTATGCAAACATAAACGTTTACCACATTTGATATGTAATAGCAAAATTGTGGAACTATATGGACTTTGAGGATCCAACCCCCCCTTGATGAATTAAGGAACCATTAGTGGCGTAACAGCCGGCAGAAAATTTTAGAAAGATGCACTTTTTTCATTATTGGGATTACTTTTTTCTGAAACAAGTTGCGCGAGTTCAACAATTGGTATTTTTCAAGTCGAACGTTTTCTGAATAGTGATTAACCAAATGCCTGGTGTTTTTCTGCTTATGCTAAGACATGTTTGTTACTGGACTAAGCTCAAACCATTTAATATGATTGATGGAAGAATAGGAATTAGATTTCTGGTCTCTCGGCATCTATGGCCATGCTAGTCAGCCGCGTATCAGGTATAGCGTCACATTATTCGAAAAAAAGAAGGAATGAAGTGACTTGGGGCCTATATGTTAGGTACCAACCCAGTATTTGCCTGGTGTGAATGAGAAAAACCTAGGAACACTGAAAAAAGTGTTACCCTTATTTGACCGAGTGTTCCCACCAGGAATCAAACCCTAGACTGCTCGTTAACATGATTGATGTAGCAGCCTTTTTGAAATTAACGGGTACATTGCAACACCGTCACAGCGATACTTGTATTGTAAATAGATTTCTGTAAACACTGTATATAAGTGAGGAAATTCCGGTGAATGGAATCAAAGTATCCTGCGAAACTAAAGCATTTTCTTAAAAATGAAGCCGTATATTATTTCTTTAGTTCATTCGTTTTTTTTATTTTCTTGTAAAACGAAAGATGGGAGAGAGAAAAGAAAAGAAGAAAATAAAACGATGAGAGAAAAACACTGTCTCATCTTGTTTCTCCTCTTCCTTTCATTTTCTTTCTTTTTCTTAGAGTACGTTTGTTTTATATTGACAAACTTCCCGCCAGTGCACTTGGTTGGCCTTTAAAGTATTTTCTGCTAGCACTCACTTGAACGTTTTAATCCAATAGACGTCTTATTGGCTTTGTCGTGTAGGTGAAGTTAGTTGTCAGCCAGCCCGTTAAATGAGGATGAGGTCATTGCTATTTAGCGGGTGTTTGGAGTGCTTAGTAGCTACACGCGAACAAGTGTGTTTCAGTGATTTGTGAGTAGTGTCGCATTTTGTTGTGTTTCCTAGTGTATTGTTACTCTCAACTTAACCGTGGCGCTGCAACCATGCGTTGCAGACAGATCCATCCTTTAAGCGGGAAGCGTGTCAAGAAGAAAACAAACGTACTATAGAAAAAGAAAACAAAGAAAGAAATCTTAATTTCAACGGATGAAAAAATAAAGCACAATAATTTGAAAGACATTTCTGATGAACATTTAAATAAAAATAACTTACCCAGATTCGAGTGAAAATAAGAGATTCGTAGAGTTCCATCATCATACTCTTGAAGTACTCATCTTGTTGAGAGAACAAGGTGTACAGCATTGTTTTTAAGTTCCGTCGTAGGGTACGAAATGGTATAGTCTGTCGTGACAAATTGAGGAAGCACAAAATGGTGGACTTAAATTCTGTTTCTACATCCTAAAAATAAATATAAAAGAAAAGGAATAACGTGTAAGTGCGACAACATGTAAAAAAGAAATATATATATATTTACATGATTATATACATGGAGTAGGTCATTATTTTCAATACGCCCATGTTACTTTTAAAACGCTGAATTATCTATGATTCAAATGAATCAGATAATACCAAAAGGGCTTCAGTTACACAAACTTAGTTTTGAAAAAAATAAAAGAGAAAAAATAAGAAAAGACATTCTTGCTTGCACGTAAATTATAGACAAATCCCTGTATCCATGAAATTGTATTTTTTATTATTATTTTGTTGCTCTTTTTTAAACACAGAACTGTGTTAGGACGTTTCCCGACCAGTTAAAGTATAAAGCAGGTATAAAAATACAACTCCAAATAAAAATAAAGATATGTTTATTGACTACGTTAAGTTACTAAACGCAATGTATTGCATATTTAGTTAAGGTTTGTTCTTCTCAAATAATAAAAAAAAACTATCAATCATTTTGGACTTCTAGTTCGATCTGCTCAACTGTAGGTCAATTCATGATCAATTCATAGAAGTGTTTGTGCTCACCAGGAACATAGGGCAGAAGTGTCCTGACGCCATTGATTTTGGCACTCTCGATGGGAACTTTACTAACGGCATAAGCTGCAGATGATGATAATGTTCCTTTTTGTTTCTCATCTTCGCACATTTTGAATGAGGATGTCACTAGACTGTCAATAGTTTGACTTACAAAGATTTTACCAAATTCTCTTTATAACAAGACAACTGCAGCTAATTTTAGATTAGAAAAAAGGTTAGTTGAGATACAGTTAGGTTATGAATCTGAGAACATTGCAGTATGTTAGGGTTCCATACGTCTTGGTTTTCCCGGTCATGTCCTCTTTTCGGACCCTGTAATTTGCGTCTGGGCGGGTTTTTCACATAATAAAAATTACATGAGTCGAATCTTATTGCCACTAACATAGAAATCCAATAAACATTCCATACAGGAAGGCCTTCTGCCACTGATTCAAGCTAATTCTTAGTAGAGTAATCAAAGTATAAGTCTCTTTATAAAATGTTGAACCAAAGAAACTGAAATCCTTTATGTATAGAAACACATTTAGTTTTGGCCCTATTGGAACGAAAATCTACTGTTAATTTCGCCATTATGGTGACTGAAGCCCCTTTTGCACGAACTAATTCAAGCATCAGCAAGGTAAAACTTTTGAACATACTGCACAATACTATCAGATTAAATGTTTATAACTCAATCTAAAGTTGTACACTGCAATAGATTACACAGCCATACACATACACACACATATTTCTATACAGCGGATTCCAGGATACGAATTCGAAGTATTTTTTACGTCGAATCCAAATTTCGAAACCTCAGGACGATTGAGCGTACCATTTTTTTCATGCGCCAAAATCTTGAGCGATTTTCAATAGAAAGGCTACACACGTAATAAATAGGATTTTTCAAAGAAAATCTATCCAGACTTCAGGCATATGATCAATTTGAAAATATAATATTGTTAGAATTTCTAACCGATACTCCGAGATGTTATTGCCGTCATGGCAAAAACAGGTAAGATATTTAAGATGCAGAGTATCGGAAGCTGGTTAGGGTGAGCAAGCGAGCCCGCAAGCGACGTCATCATAAGACCGCACCTCCTCAGTAGTGGGCGACATGGCTACTGAAGAGCTTAATGCTTCAAAAAGTGACGGTATATCGTAATGTCCTTCTCATCAGTGCGATGGAGACAGAAATTCTTTGTGTTGTGTTTACGGCAATTATGAGTTTAGGAAAAATAGGAAAACTTTTACCGGTGGTCTGAAAGCCATTTACAAGAAACGTTACAATATGCAGGTAGATCATATCAGTAAGATCTTGGAACATCGATTAGAAATTCTACAAATATGATATTTTCACATCGATCATATACCTGTAATCTTGAAAGATTTTCTTCGGAAAAGCCTATTTATTACGTGTCTATCCTTCCTATCCAAAATCGCTCAAGTTTTTTGTCCATAAAAAAAGATACGGTCAATGGTCCTGTGGTTTCAACATTTGGATTCGGCGTGAAAAAAAATACGTCAAATCCATACTGTGGGGCCCGCTCCACAGAACTTTGTGTATCAATGCGTGTGAGTGGCTGTGTTCTACACACTTTTAATTTGCATGTTACATGGAAAGTTACGGTAACGCATTTATTATTGAATGTTGCAACTAAGGATTCTATAGTATCACAAACATACAAATTTCGGAGGCTTATACAACGCAAGTTACGTGGACGGGTCAACACACGTTCAGAGCAAATGAATGTCGAATACTATTATCATTATGCTAAGCGTTTCGAATAAATACGAACAAAGTCACAGGGGGTCAAAAGTTTAACCTTTCCAAACGGTACCATGTGTCTCAGCTATGATATTATTGTTACAGAGGCCTAATTTGGGCGTTTATATCTGTTTTTGATATTTTAGCGTCCTTGGTTTGAGTCTCTGAACAACAAATGCGGCACTATCAGTTTTCCGTTTACATGGTATTTGAAATATGTGATAATTTGACATAGTGCTATCAAAAAGAATCAACTTTATATTAGGTAGGCAACATATCTGATGGTATCACAGATCGTGTGAGACGATTTCTTTAGTCAATATTTACATGACGCACTTCTAAAAAGAAAAAAAAAAGGAGACAGGCTGCTTTAAAGAAATTAAGTTCAAAAGGTAGAACCTAGATCCTTACGTCCCTCGGATGTGTGCTTACAAGGAAATTTAGTTTCCTTCCATTCTGACAGAGAGGAACACTAAGTCCTACAAGTCCGATACACCATCGGGTTGCCGCCAAGAAAATACAGGGTGCGTAAAAAGTCCGGAACGCTAAATTATATCGCGAAATATGCAGATCAGCAAAACAAAGACATGCGTTAAATAGTTTTGAAAAAGCTATCCCATGATAGCAAACAAAACCCCCTATACCCACCTCCTTTGGCTGTACAGAGGGTAACTTTAAAATTTTAAAAAGGGGTCCCCATTTCTTATTGCACATTTGAATTCTCCAGAAAGAGGGAAAGTGATTTGACCTAGAATTGAAAACAGTGCTTTCACGGATGGCGCTTGAATCGATACACACAAAAAATAGGAGGTACCAAAACATTATGAAAATGTGAATTATCAGTCCCGTACTCTGTAGCCATACGGTTAATGTACTGGATTGCGTAGTCAGAGTCCTGAGTTCGATTTCCGCTGAGAATACCTTTTTTATGCGTATGTTTTTACTCAAATAATGAATTCATACACTTTAACTTCGATAAAAATAGTGTATTAATCCGTAATTATTAACTTGCAAGAAAATACAAATTGCGACAGAAATGTTTGTTTTTGTTGTAAATAACCCTATGAACTCTAACCCTAATAACCCTATTAAAGAACCATTTCATAAAGCGAGTTTGCAAAACAATTATTAAAATTTGTATTGCATGTAACTTGAATGAAGTGCTAATTAAAGTTAGAAAGTATGGACTTATTATTTGGGAAACAACAAGAGGGAAAAGGATACTTTGAGCGGGGACCGAACTCAGGACCTCTGACTCTTCAGCCCAGTACTCTAACCGCATGACTATAGAGTACGAGACCGATAATTGACATTTGGTACACTCCGCATCAAAAAAATTGCGACACTTAACGCCGTGCAGCTTGGCCACCCAATATACACCTTCTTACCCCATAATCGTGTCTGGTAAAGAGACCGCCTCTCTCTCCTCTTTTCTTCTCTCCATAACTAAAATTAGCTAACATGAACGGAGTTCTAATTTCAAACTACACATGCATTAGTATCGATGAAATGAAATAACAAAACCGAGACGAAACCAGATTCATAAGTTGATTTAGGGAAAAACTGAAACACACACAATGAAAAATTGAAACCAATGCATGTATATTACACAGAGATTGAGAAATGAGCCAGAAAGAGAGAGAGAGAGAGAGAAGGCGAGAGAAGAAGAAAAGGAAAAGGAAGAACATAAAAAATGTTGAATTTTAAACTTAGTAAGAAAACAACATAACATTATAAAGTTACCTTACCAGAAATCCAACAGTAATATAGAAATAACGTTTGTTTTTATATTTTTTTCAGGACTATTCGAATATATAGAGGATGCTTGAAACATTCATTAAGTCACTTTCGAAAAGGATAGCATACTCAATTTCCAGTAGAACTGTAGATCTCACAGACACATCTACGATAATGTCAACAGCTTAACTCAATACTTTGTTTCCGCGTGGTTCAGATGTAAATTTGGCAGTGTTCATTGGACGTACTGATGCAAACCACATTCTGATAAACCCAGTAGCTAGCGTAGGTCATATCTTCCATTCCAGACTACTAATGCAAAGTAAACAAAAAAAAAAAAAAAACGAAAAGAGAAAGGAAGAAAGAAAGAGAGATAAAATTCAATGTGTGCTAGTTTACTGGTAATTTTTTTTATCAGAAATATCCTATATTAAAAGTCCAAACCGTATGATTATGAAAAGTTAGAAATGTTCAAATGGAAAATTAGATGTTCGTTGCACACGTAGCAAACTTTGCAAGTTTCAAATTTCAACGTGAATAAATCACATTGAATTATAGGATGGAAACAAATTTGTATCGAACTAGTATAAATAAAATTTTGATTCAAATAACCAAAGGGGTTGCCATTTTCTAGTCTTTTCCGAAGATTTATCTGTTCCGAACATCCAGCATCACTTTCATCTCTTGCGGATATAACGTTGTAATTTGCACAGATACAATGAACACGCTAGAGCTCAAACGGAGCATAGTGTCAGTCGGATGATGTTGGTTACCTTATGGACCACCACTTGTTCGAGGATTCAAAGCCGTAGTGACCCAGTAATTCGACTGAGACTCGGTAACCCAGATGATAAAAAATATATTTTGCTTATTCCTTTGCGTTTAAACAGTATTTCTTTCAGATGTGACCAGGACTTGAGATGTTATCTCCCAAGCACAAAAACTCGATAAAGTTGGCAGTTAATTACATTTTCCGGACCACGTCTATCGGTCTCTTGCTCCGTTTTAACTTTGGATAGGCGCACGCACATGAAGTGAGTGTGTACGTGAGAGAGAGGGGAGAGAAGTGAAAGATGCAAAAACAGGGTAGGGAAACGTGAAGAAAGAAAGAGAGAGAGAGCGAGAGAGAGAGAGAGGAATATAAATATGAAACATACTTATCATTACAGTGTATGCTGAAGAACACACACACTGTTTATTCGAATTCTCGCCAGTAATGCTTTGTAAGTTCTAGAACAGAAGATAAATCTCTGTTTGCAGCCATTATTTTATGCGAAAAGTTATATTGCCTGATGGGGAAATCGAACCTAAATTTCTCGCTTGGAAGTCTGGTACTTTACCACTACACCACCGATTACTTTACCCAAACTTTCTCCAACAAATGCTGTAATATTTCTTTCTGAGAACGATAATACGAAAAGAGTTTACTGCAGATCAATGAAGTGTTTCGAATATCCTGGTAAATCCCTTGCCCTTTTCCAACAACATTCGTAAATCGTCTCTATCATGACAAAGGTGTTTGCTTCCACATTCTTAAGCACTGCACGTCTAACATGAAAAATTTATTCTTCACTATCACTTTGTAAAAAATGCAAGTTTGGCGTGAACAGGATTTGATCCTATGTCTGACAGCTTCATTAATCGTATCTCCATTACGTTACCGCTTCACTATCATGCCACCTGAACCTGAAATTGAAATATTACTTACTTTAGCGTTGATCTTTGGAACGATCAAGCTTCTTCCTGTAAGGTTATTTGCACCTAAGTTCACAACGAAATTAATTTATTCGATGACCTAGAGAGAAATTAGTGCCCACTAGTAAAGGAAACAACATATAATCCAGGAAGAACGTATTATGAATTAATTTCGCCCTGCAAGTTCAAAAGTACACGAATAATAATAATAATAATAATAATAATAATAATAATAATAATAATAATAATTATTATTATTATTATTATTATTATTATTATTATTATTACTAGCATCAATTGGCCACTTTGCTGGGCTAAATTGAGAAAAAATAATAATATGCTCCGTTATTCAGTCACTTTTTCTATTGCTAAAGCGCTCTTTGATATCGGTTATTTTCGATGAGTTTTATATTTGCCACGTTGCGGAGCACGGCATCTTTAGTGTCATTGTTCATCTCACCCACCCGGAAAATTATGAATTCGACAATGATATTGGTTATTTTGATCATTTTTATATGTATTCCCCTCCTCCATGTGCGGGCGGAATTTGGATTTAAACGGCATCAGATGTGTCACTGTTCATCTCAGCGACTCCAAAAATTATAGATTCGATACTAATATCGGTCATTTTCCGTTCTCTTTTAGATATTGCTCTCCTTCCCCCTTCCTTTAGTTACACCATCAGAATGATATAAGGAAAACCATCTCGGGTTCGAACTTCATCTAGGTTGAAAATTTTATCGAGATTGGTACGGTGGTTCAACACTTATTTTATTATATATATGTATATATATATATATATATATATATATATATATATATATATATATATATATATATATATTCCTTTCCCATTCCCATTCTCTAAGTTCCAGCGTTAAAGTGAAATAATAAAAACCATACCAGGCCCGAACTTCATCTATGTTAAAAATTTGATCGAGATATATAGCGTGGTTCAAGAGTTATTAAGTTTTATTTATTTTATATATCTTTCCCCTCCCCTCCTCACCCCGAAGTTATACCGTCAAAGTGATATGAAGAAATCTACTACAGGCTCTGACTTCATCCATGTTGATAATTTGATGCAGATCTGTCTGGTAGTTCAAGACTTATTAACTAATTAACATAACCACTTTTATTTTTATTTGCATTGGCTTTTGTATATCTCCCCGTCCTCCCCATTCCCTACATTCCTCCATCAAGGTGAAACGGTTAAAAGCATTCCATGCACAAACGTAATCTATGTTGCAAATTTCATCTACATTGGTCGTTTGGTTCAAAACATTAAGTTTTCTTTATTTTTTTTATATTTTTCCATTCTCCCCCTCCTCTAAGTAACACCATCAAAACGAATAGATAATAATACTCCAAGGTACGAACATTATAAATGTTGATTATTTGATCCAAATCGGTCGGGTGGTTCAAGAGACTATAAGTCACAGTCACTTTAATTTTATAATATAGGTTATTATTATTATTATTATTATTGTTATTATTATTATTATTATTATTATTATTATTATTATTATTATTATTATTATTATTATTATTCGTGTCCTTTTGAATTTGCACGGTGAAATTACTGCATAATATGTTTTTATTTCTGTATTTTTTCTGGAGTGAATGTGATTTTCTTTATTAATGGGCAGTAATTTGTCTCTAGGTCGACGAATAAATGAATTTCGTTGTGAACTTAGGTGCAAATAAAATTACAGGAAGAAGCTTGATCGTTCCAATGATCAAGGCTAAAGTAAGTATTATTTTGCTTCTAGTTTCAGGTGGCATGGTAGTACAGTTTCGCTCGAGCCTTCGAGCAGTGCAGATCGCAGCAGAGCCGGAAGTGACTATTTGCTTTATCCAAACCTGTTGTGAACTGTCCATCGACATTAGTTGAGGCCTATTTCGGCTGATTGGTCCTATTCTACTACAGTGAAGTTCGTTTAAGTTGTGTTCTTATTCTAGTGCGATGCCATATAAGAAGGAATTGCAATACAAGCTTACTTTTGATAAGCGATACCGGAGTTCTCGACCCCATTCTCGACCAATGGTTGACTGATAATTTTCCAGGTATTTTTGAGAAAACTTGTGCATTACAGCTCCACGAAGAGTCCTATAGTATTTATATCAATTTAAATCTATTGCGGTTTATGATCAGTTTTCATCGACAGTACTGGACACAGTGCCATTTAAGCATGTTGACGGTAACACAAGCCTAGTGCGCATTGTACCAGCTAAAGACCCAGTGAAAATGGTTCGTGTTTATGATTTTCCACTAGAAGTGCCCCTCACAGTGTTAGAGGACAATTTTCGGGCCTATGGTACCGTGCGCCGAGTAGAAACGCAATATTGGGCCGCCCCATTTCCTACTGGAATCGACAGTGGTGTTAGAATCATACACATGGAACTGACGAAACATATCCCTTCCCGTGTCATCGTAAAGGGCTACAAAGTGAGCGTCTCGTATGAGGAACAACCTATTACCTGTTTTTTTGCCAGAGTTTTTTCCACACCGTATCTAGCTGCCCAGTCAAGAAAAAAACAGTTGCACAGGGTGTGAAACCTAACGCTGTATCAGTTCAGATAACAGAAATAGGGAAGTGCTGCGTCCTGCTCCTCCCTCAGGATTTGTGGATCGCTTGGCGGGGGCCCCCTCGGACCTCCCGTCCGGCCCCGCGCAGGATAAACCTATCTTTGATGCTGATGATTTCCCTCAGCTGCCTCGCCGATCAGATGATTCTACGTCATACAAACCATTGCAGCCCGAGATGGAGGAGCCCACACTCCTTGCGCCCCCGCCGGAATGTACCGATACGCCACTGAAAGTTTCGAAGATGTCAGTGCAATTTTCAAATCACAATATTACAACAATCTCGGCAGAGTCTATGACAAGTGGAAATGAAAATTTATTCTTCCTACTTTCTCAAAGAGTGCTAATTCCGAGGAGTCTGATTCTCTCTCACAACAAAAACGTCGCAGAGTTTCAAGGTCAGCAAATTAAAAGGATGAACAACCTGTTTCCCAGTGTGTTCCACCACGAAGCAAAAAGCCCAGTTCACGAGATCCGCCCCCACAATCCCGTTCCACGTCTGACTCTGAATTATAGTGCGTGTTGTTTGTTTGCCTTCTTTTCATGATACGATAACAACTGTGTTTTTGTGTCGATATATATTCGCATGTTATGCGTGTTTTGTGTTTTCTTTACTTTTCCTCGTTAGTGGTTATCAAGTGTGATAGAATGATAGTTTTGCTGTGGTCTTATCTACCAATATTTCTACGGATTTTTCAAGTCAGTACTGTAATGTGTGTTTTTTCATAGTGCCTCAGAGCATGCCCATGTTAAATGCTTTCACTCTTCTAACTCTTAATATTAACAGGGTTAGCTCTGCACATAATTTAACGTCGTTAAAGCAGTTTATAGAGCGTCGCCGTCCTGATGTATGTTGTCTCACTGAATTGACTTTTCATTCTTTCGATTTTCTCCCCGATTATATCGCTATTATTAATTGTCAAAACATCACGGGAGTCGCGATACTTGTAAGAAAAGGTTTAGTTTATGATCGTGTCATGCTCTCACCTGATGGTAGAGCAATTAGATGTTATATCTCAGGCACATGCATTATCCTATTGTATGCTTATTCTGGATTTCTTAAAATTAGAGAGAGGGATGAGTTTTTTGCAACGACTATACCATCTATGATTCCTCCTGGTGTCGATCAATGTATAATGTTGGGCGACTTTAATGCGGTGGTAGATCCTAGGGACTCCCTCACCCCCTCACCTCCCTGCCCAGCACTAGTTGAGCTTGTGCGTGCCATGAAGCTACATGATGATCTTTTTATTTCTAACTCACCGTATGTGATGACATTTCGGTCGCCTCGATCGGGTTTCAAAGTCGCCTCGATCGGGTTTATGTCACAGATCCTTTATGCAAGGCAGTGCTTCACGTTTTAACCCTCTTGCCTTCTTTGTCAAATCATGCTGCGGTTGAAGTAGCTTTTAAGCTTCCTTTTTCTCTTCCCGCTGCACGCGGTCCATCGTATTGGATGATTAACAATACCCTTTTGTCTCGTGAGGACCTGATTGATGAATTTACGACGCGCTTTGAGTATTGGTGTAAGATGCAACGACATTTCCCCAATGTTGATACATGGTGGCAAGTATACGGTAAACCTAAAATTCGCAGTTTTTTCCAATGGCGCGGTAAATTGCCACAACAACAGGACCGTACGCTCTCAGAATTTTTCCATCGTGCTCTCAGCGAGTTATGGACGTTCCCCCCAACCTTGGCCAATAGGATCCAAATTCAGGAACTTAAGACTAGGTTGCGTCAACTAGATTCACATGCATCAATACAAGCCTATTTTTCGGAGGATTTTTATCATTGCTTCCCGGAAGAAACTGCCTCCATCTACCAAATTGATCTTCTGTTTCGGAAGCGGAAAGCTACGCACATTGACTCCCTCACAACGGCAGGTGGAATGGTAGTTTCTGACTCGATACAAATACTCCAAGAATTCACAAGGCATTATACAGCTTTTACAAGTGTGCAGACTCCGGATCTCTCTAACGCCCCAGAATTCTTGCCCGTCCTGCCTCACAAGTTGACAGATACTGACTCTCAAGCCTTAACACGTCCTATCACTGCGGATGAAATTTTTTCTGTTCTACGGGGAACCAAAGGCCGTAGCTCCCCTGGGATTGAAGGTCTGAGCTTTGTTTTTTTATAAGCGTTACTGATCCTTTCTTAGCCGTACACTGGTTTCCCTGTTTAACGCATGGTTATCTGGGGAACCCTTTTTTCACAACATAGCTGTTGTAGTTCTCCTATCAAAGTCCTCCACTGCGCGAGTCGTGACCGATTATAGGCCGCTGTCCTTATTACCAGTGGATCTTAAATTATTTACAGAAGTTCTTGCTGCCAGACTCCGTCCCATTATTCGGAAACACATTAGCCCGTATCAAGCTGCGCTACATGACTCGCATAACATCCAATACTTGCTTCACTCCCTGCGGGAACTATTTGCGTATTATCACCTTCGCAATGTTCCTGCTGGCGCACTCGCAGTGGATTTAGCCAAAGTTTATGATTCAGTAGACCATCAGTTTCTCCATCTGACGCTTGAATCTTGGGGTTTTCCCACTGTTTTTCGCCAGGTGATTCATAATCTATATGCTAATGCTCAGTTCCGCTTGCAAATAAATGGACATCTATCCCCAAACATATCTTTACGACGTGGACTACGCCAAGGGTGCTGTCCTAGCACCGTTCTTTTTGCTCTGGTTTAGACCCGCTTCTCCATCGTTTGGCCATGTTGTCTTCGAATGGACCCTCCCTGTTCCGCAGTCAGTCAAAACATTTTTGGGTATGCTGACGATTTGACCATAACAGGAGTTGATCCTGTCTCACTGCAGGGCGTGTTTCCTGTCCTGTCCCGTTTTTCCCGATGCTCGGGTTTGTAGTATAACGACAACAAAACACAGGTGTTGTCTTTTAATGGTTTTCAGCTCCCAGAGGATCCTTCGGTTTCTCCTGCCTTACCGCATGTAACCTCACTCACTATTTTAGGTATCCCCTTCACGTCTAACCCAACTCCCAACTATAATGAAGTATGGGCTCCCCTTTTAACACAAATTCGTAAGTTGTTCTATTCACAGCGCTTCCGTAGGCTTAATTTACTTCACCGTATTTATTTTATCAATATTTTTGTTGTGTCTAAACTGTGGTACAGAGCGCGTGTGTTTCCCTTCCCAGAAATTTATGCCAAACGATTTGAATCCTTATTCCTTTGGCATATTTGGCGAGGTTTTTATTTTCGCATTCCCCGTCAAGCCCTTTATATGCCTCGTTCCGCTGATGGGTTGGGCTTAGTCAATATTCGTTTCAAATGCCTAACGTTGTTTATGGCTGACACTTATGCAGCGCTCTCATCACTCAGTTCTATCACTAACCATTGGGTAAGTTGTTTCTGGAAGGATTATAGTCAACCGCAAAACCCTTCTTATATTCAATTCGCTGACCAGTGTCCGGCTTATATCAAAACGTTTATCCGATATTGGAATTACTCCGGGATGGTTCTCCATCATCAACAACACAATGCGCGCTCGTTATATAGGACACTCACCGCGCACTCTTTCTCTCACACTACTTTACGAGTACCTCAGATGTATCCGCACGTAGATTGGCCGCAGGTGTGGTCTAATATCTCAAACCCTGCCATACCTGAGTACATGCAGGTTTTGTGGTTTCAGGTAGTACATCAACTTCTCCCGACAGGGCACGTCTCTATGAGATTCAACGAGCCCCAGACGCCTAGTGCGAGCACTGACAGGAAGAGGAGACATTAGCCCATCGATATACACACTGTGTCGGCTTGCAATTAATTTGGCACACCATGCAGAAGGTGTTGGGCCGTATTACCCGTCGCCCGCCTTCATACTTCACGGTGCAATTTATGTTATTCCCTGATTTTCATTTTTATCCCCCCACTAAACATCGAGCGGTCCTGTTTCTTGTTGCCAGCACTCTCATATATTTTCAGCGCTTCACAACCTTGTTAGATGCACGCACGTATTTTGAATTTTTGAAACGTACACGTCGAAAGTTATATACCCCAGACAGGGACCGGCACCTTTTCAGCCGGTTTTTGGAAGTGGTTTTGCAATAACGCACATCCCTCTCCTTCAGAATAGCATTTTTTTTAATTTTTTTTTATTTTTTATTTTTTTATTTTTTATTTTTTATATTTTTTATTTATTTTTTATTTTTTAATGTCATATAATATTCTTTTGTGATGTATAGTATCTGTGTTATTATGTAATATAGTAAAAGGTTTCTGCCTCCTTTAGTACTACTTTTTTATATATATAATATTCTTTTGTGATGTAAAGTATATGTGTTATTATGTAATATAGTAAACAGGCTACAGCCTCCTTTTGTACTTAATTATGTTTGGCACCTGTGGTTGTGCTCACAGTTTGTAATTTATGTACGAAAATAATAAAATTTGTAGTGTAGCGGTAACATAGTGGAGTTAGGATTAGCACAGCTGTCCGGCACAGGATCGAATCCTGTTCACGGCACACTTACATTTTTCACAAAGTGATAGTTAAGAATAAATATCTCATATTAGATGTGCAATGCTTAAGAATATAGAAACAAACACCTTTATCATGATACAGACGATTTACGAATGTTGGCTGGGCAAGGGATTTACCAGGATAATCGAAACACTTCATTGATCTGCAGTAAACATTTTTCGTGTTATCGTTCTCAGAAAGAAATATTATAGCATTTTTGGAGAAAGCTTGGGTAAAGCAATCTGTGGTGTAGTAGTAAAGTACCAGACTTCCAAGTAAAAAATCTAGGTTTGATTCCCCGTCGGGTATTATAACTGTTTCGCATAAAATAATGGCTGCAAACAGAGATTTATCTTTTGTTGGAGAACTTACAAAGCATCACTGGCGAGAATTCGATAAACAGTGTGTGTGTTCTTCATCATACACTGTAATGATAAGTATGTTTCATATTCATATTCCCCCCTCTTTCTCTCTCTCTCTCTCTTTCTTGTCGTTTCCTATCCTGTTTTTGTATCTTTCACTTCTCTCCCCTCTCTCTCACGTACACACGCACTTCATGTGCGTGTGCATGCTCCAAAGTTAAAACGGAGGAAGAAAAACCGATAGACCTGGTCTGAAAAATGTAATTAACTACCAACTTCAGCATCGAGTTTTTGTGCTCTAGGGATAACATCTCCAGTCCTGGTCATATCTGAAAGAAATACTGTTTAAACGCAAAGGAATAAGCAAAAAATATTTTTTATCATCTGGGTTACCGTTTTCAGTCGAATTACTGGGTCACTACGGCTTTGAATCCTCGAACAAGTGACGATCCATAAGCTAACCAACATTATCCGACTGACACTATGATGCGTTTGAGCTTTAGCGTGTTCATTGTATCTGTGCAAATTACAACGTTATATTTGCAAGAGATGAAAGTGATGCTGGATGTTCCGAACAGATAAATATTCGGAAAAGACTAGAAAATGGCAACCTCTTTGGTTGTTTGAAAACAAAATTTTATTTATATTAGATCGATACAAATTTGTTTCCATCCTATAATTCAATATGATTTATTCACGTTGAAATTTGAAACATGCAAGGTTTGCTACATGTATAAGGAACATCCAATTTTCCATTTGAACATTTCTATCTTTTCATAATCATACGGTGTGGACTTTTAATATAGGATATTTCTGATAAAAATTTACCAGTAAAATAGCACTCATTCAATTTTATCTTTCTTTCTTTCTTTCTTTTTTTGTTCACTTCGCGTTAATAGTCTGGAATGGAAGATATGACCTATGCTGGCTACTGGGTTTATTAGAATCTGGTTTGTATGGGTACTTGCAATGAACACTACCGAATTTACAACCGAACCACGTGGAAACAAAGCATGTGTTAAATTGTTGACATTGTCTTAGATATATCTGTGAGATCGACAGTTCTACTGGAAATTGAGTATCCTATTCTTTTTGAAAGTGACTTAATGGATGTTTCAAGGATCCTCTATATATTCGAATAGTTCTGAATAAAATATAAAACAAACGTTATTTCTATATTACTGTTGGATTTCTGGTAAGGTAACTTTATAATGTTAGGTTGTTTTCTTACTAAGTTTAAAATTCCACCTTTTTTCTGTTCTTCCTTTTCCTTTTCATCTTCTCTCGCCTTCTCTCTCTTTCTCTCTCTTTCTCTCTCTCTCTCTCCCTCTCCCTCTCTGGCTCACATCTGAACCTCTGTGTAATATAAATCCATTGGTTTCAATTTTTCATTGTGTGTGTTTCAGTTTCTCCCTAAATCAACTTATGAATCTTGTTTCGTCTCGGTTTTGTTATTTCATTTCATCGATACTAATGCATGTGTAGTTTGAAATTAGAATTGCGTTCATGTTGTTAGCTAATTTTAGTTATGGAGAGAAGTAAAGAGGAGAGAGAGGCGGTCTCTTAACCAGACACGATTATGGGATAAGGAAGTGTATATTGGGTGGCCTAGCTGCACGGCGTTAGGTATCGGAATTTTTTATGCGGAGTGTACAACCTTTCTTATTTTGTCGATTCAAGCGTTGTCTGTGAAGGCAGCGTTTTCTATTCTGGGTAAAATTACTCTCACTTTTTTCTGGGGAATCCAATAATGCAATAAGAAATTAGCTTTCACATTTAATTTTTTAAATTTACCTCTTGTACCCTCGAAAGGGGTGGAGATAGTTAGTTGCGTTTGGTATCATTGAATAGGTTTTCTAAAACTATGTAACACGTGCTTTTCTTGGTTTTCTTGATCTGCATATTTCGCGAGATTATGGACCATTCCGGAGCTTTCTTCGTAACCTATGCATATATATATATATATATATATATATATATATATATATATAGAGAGAGAGAGAGAGAGAGAGAGAGAGAGAGGACTTGCGTCTACAAGATTCGAACCCATGTTATAGCAAACAATGCTACGTGAATCCACTACATTATCCGCTAGACCAGGAGAACATGTCTATTAGCCTCTTACGTTTCTTTCTGTAACTATTCTGTTGACAGTAATCTCAAATTTTATCTTGTATCATGTAATACGTCATTTTTTGTTATTTTTATCTTATTTTTTGACAATAGGACCAGTGAATAAATATTGCACGTATGATTGCTTTTAGTTAAATATGATTATGAAAATTTAGGTGAACATATTTTGATTCTTTCACTACAAGACCATGTCACTCAATCTAGCCTGCACCTACTTATACGCTTCTGCCAAACGTTCATTCCATACCTTAAATGCATTTTGGTAAAAATCAGGTAGCTGATTTTTACACCATTGCACAGTGGGCCAGGAACCCCGAAAACCTGGCGAAAATAGGAAGTCGTGTTTTATTTTTATGAAACGTGGTACACATAGATCCAGAAAGTCTCTCGGTATGAATTTGGTATCAAAAGGGGAAATTTCAAAATGCGGATCCAATATGGCGGACACAAATCGCAAAAATATTTATGCAATATTTGTAATATGGTTATAGATATTACAGATCAAGCGGATGTTAAAACAGAAACAAATGACATCATATTTGTCATGTCTCGAAAGATTGCAAACTATTGCAGCCACTTCTTACACGATCTATATCACAAAACAGTCTGTTTTTTTGTGCGAATGGGGAATCAAAAATTTATAAATTATGTCTTTGATTCCTCACGTGTTTCCTTGTTAATTCTTTTTTAAAACATGTCTGATTTTCCGTGTTCCCTGTTTCACATTCTCTTTTCACATCGTAGAATTCACATTGCTCATCACTGTGTAATACCCCCATGGTTGAATGTAAAAGAAAGTGGGAAAATAGTTACATAGATACTTGCATGTCTAGTTATTCAAAGTAAGACTCAATACTTGTTGCTCCCGGTAGGGATACTCTGTCGAAAAAGTGTAAAACGGTTTTTCAGGCCAGCCACCCTGAATGAGGTTCTCCTTGTTTTTCCTCATTCACACCAGGCAAATTTCGGGGTCGTACCTAACTTATAGGTCTTAGGCCGCTTCCTTCCTCCCCCATCATTTTTTCCTTCTCTTTACCCGGATAGTGTGATCACCGAGCGACATTATCCCTCAAACGTGGCGGGCTAAATGGCCATTGATGCCGAAATCCCAGAAAACTAAATCCTAAATCCTCCCTCAATACTTGTTGCATGAATGGGTGGATTCAGGAGGGAAACTACTTCGAAACATAGTGCCTTTCTTCTGGTTTGTTAAGACATGGGCTGGCGGAAGATCGAAATAAGGAGATCAGATGTAACAAAAAAGACGGAGCATAACATCTTCCATTGTCTGCTCTCTGGAGCACTTCCGTGAGTGATGCTCTCGTTACTGCTCAATGTGCTTATTTCTAACCTCCTGGGCCTTTTCAGCCATTTGTCCTATCGGAAGCAAGCAATAGGGGAATTTGGACTGGCCATGAGCAAGAATCTTATGAACTGATGGCGTCATGCAGAACCACGGATAATTTGCAATATACAGTTCCTGGATATGATTTACACACTCTTAAAATCTGTCCGCTTAGATGTCCAGCCCTGAGAATAATGCCTGTAATAACACAGAGCATTTCTCGATGAGTTTCGTGTGGAGGCCCGTTATGGTAGCTACTCTTTCAGCAATCTTTAAAAAAAAACTTCTAGCCGCGTTGCCTTCATTTGGTGTTCTGCTGCCGTCCGACCATAGTTTATCAATAATGAGATCTAACTCGGCTTTCAATTTCCTTTGGATGTCTTCCTCCTTTTTCTTTACCACTGACTGATCTTTCCGGACTTGCCATTTCTATATGTCTAATCTGTAGGCTACATGAAGCAGCCATTCCATGGAACCTAATCCATGCATGTGGCATAGAAAGACCAAATCTGAAAGACCTGGAATTTTCAGACTTGCTCATGGTGGTCTTCTTGTAACTACTCATATCTTCAGGTTTTATGAAGCATACATAATAGTTTTGTGCAGACTTTGTATGCATGATAGCGTTGCAGAATTTACCATCTAGCATCGTCAGATGGAGGCTGTGTTGCGTCCCGTACGTGATTTATAAGCAGAACAAGTATCATGGTCCAGTTATTTCGCTTCATTCCTAAGAATATGATACTGATGTTTAGTTAGATTCGTTTCCAAAACAATGCCAGAACCTTATCTGAATCGTACGACGTTGCAGTGTGTCTTTCGTCCTAGCCTTGATCACTATGGTTGGACTTACCTCGATTTTTTGTAGTACTTTTGGCTTGCCAAGTTCTCTTTGCTCTCTGTACTTCATCACTGCTGTGTAAGCAAGAGTGGTTCTACTCTGGGCTGATTGAATTGTTTCAGTTTTTCTCCTCTTTGATCTTTCACTGCTTTCTGCAAAGTCTGCCCGTGCGCGTCCGACTTTTGCCAAGGCCGATGGCTGTGGTTCACTATCACTCAGATTAATATCAGTATCCAGCCAGTCCGCATACTTTTTCTTTACTGTACTGTACTCGCGATTGCATTTGTAGAGCTTCTGGAATAACTGATAACAAAAGGCGACTACTGCTTTTTGGTCTGCACTATATAACGTCCACACTTGATATTTCATTTTTCACGAAGCGCATGAGCTACTCCTTCCTGGCTTTTCCGTTCCCTTCTGTGTTCTTCAGAAACTCAAATAGCTTTCTTCTAGTTATTTTATGTGGTATTGCTTTGAAAAAGAACAAACTTACTATTAATATGGTGTATTTTGGTTAGAAAATTTCACACACCATCTACAGTAAATATGCACTTACTATCTATATGGACCAAAACTGTCGAAATTGGTTCACTGTTCCAGAAATATAAATAATTCAAATACCAAATTAGCAAAAGAAAAAAAAGTATTGTATTGTTTTTTTCCGGATTAAAGATCTACGAAACCATAAAAATGTATTTTTCTTAGTGATTTAAATCTACTTCTCCATAAGCATCCGTAGAATTGATAAATTACATATAATGTCATAACTAGATATCTATCATTGAATTATAATATACAGATGGAATAGACAATAGTTACCCTCTCGTGGATAGTTTTATAATATCCGTAAAAATATCGCAAACTTAACCTTCTCTAACATAGAAAATACACATGAATACAGAATATTTACAAAGTTTCGTTTCGGCTTTGACTTCTGACCAAAACAGTGAACATATGTCAGTAGCACTGATAGCTGTACACGAGTGGGACCTTCCTGGATCATAGGGTGATATACACTTCCATGAACTTTCATTTTTGGGCTTTTGGCCAGGTTTTCGGGGTTTATGGCCCACTGTGCATTGTTGCACACAAGAAATAAGTCCCTTGTCATTGCTGAATGAATTCTTCTTCCAGGTGGACTTTCAGATGACCAAATAAGAAGAAACCTGAAGAAGCCAACTCTGAACTATGAGGAAGCTGAGAGATGACCTCCCATCCATTTTCTTGATCTTCTGCGGTGTTATTATGGCTGTGTGAGGCTTGGCATTGTCATGTTGGAGTTTGGGACCTTACCTGTCAGTTCTGGTCTCTTGGTCTGGAAAGCATATCGTACCTTATCGAGTGCCAAACAATAACGCTCCATGTTAACTCTGGAGCTATGTTCCAAGAAGTCTATTAAAATGACACCGCACTGGTCCCAGAAAAAGGAGATCATAATTTCCTGGCTTGATCTGGAAAGTCCCAGTTCCTTAAACCGATAAATCTAAGTTGGATACTGGTCAAAGTTTTGATCCTTATAACCCCGATGTAACTTTCTATGAATCTATGTGGATGGTTCATAAATGGTTTCGAACAGGAATTCCGTTACCGAAAGTTGTCGGGCCCTACTTCAGTGTACATTATGGTTTATCTGTGAACAATAGGAAACAACAATTATTACCATTTTCAAGCCCAAAAATATAACTATGTTGACATAAAATTTTATCACGATATTATCACTATTAAAAATATCACACCCATTTATGGAAAAACTTATTAAAGGACCTTTGTGTTTTATGGTTGTTTTCTACACGTAACTTAAATGAAATTCCCAGATGGTCTATTTCAATT
>NW_027657105.1:0-41664 GCF_964235325.1 Thermobia domestica | reverse complement strand
TTAGCGAATAGAAAACTTTACACGTAGAAAACTATTTTATACTTAGCGAGTTATTTTATATTTGGGTAACTGTGCTGTACTCTAGCGAACTATTTTATATTTGGATAAATATAAGTAGTTTATAATTCGTGATCTATTTTCTGGCTAGCGATCTAATTTATTCTTACCGAACTACTGTATACCTAGAAAATTGTTTTATTAGCGAATTATTTTATACTTTAGAGAACCCTTTTGTACTTAGCAAACTATTTTAATACTTGGGTGAATATAAGTATTTCATAATGTAATATTTTATGCTTAGGGAACTGCTTTGTACTAGGGATGGCCAGAACCGGTTCCTGGTGGAACCGGTTTTCGGGTCTCAACGGATCCGGTTTTTCGGATCCAGGTCTGGAACCGGTTCTTCGGATCCAGGTCTAGAACCGGTTCTTCGGATCCAGGTCTGAAACCGGTTCTTCGATCCAGGTCTGGAACCGGTTCCTCTAGAACCGAAACTTTGTTACCATCCCTACGCTAAACGCGAGCTGCTGGCAGGCTGTGAACAGTATGCTAGATGAAATGGTGGAAGCGACAGGCAGGCGCACAGGCGGCGGCAGCTTGTCTCATTTGGCTAAATAAACTGGTAAAATATATTTAAAAAAAAGCTAAAGCAAGCCATATTAGGGCTTTAAAATAAAATTGAGTGGCCCCATTTAAAATACAATTTATTATTACTGATTTGTACAGAATAAAATCTTTGAATTGCATGTATAGAAGAAAACAAAATCAGTGGGTTGCGTGCCACTCAGGAGACTTACACCCACAATGACAAATGACTCGTTACATGCCAGATGGCAGAGTTTTTGCTGAATCTCCTCTCCAAAGTGGAAAGGAATATTGTAGTAAAGAAAGGATACTTACAAGGCACAAATCCCAAACTCCATGGCTGCTTCTTGAAGTTCTGACCCAAACTGTATGGAACGAAGGATGGATCAATTTTCCTCCTCTTCTGCCTTTTGCCCGTGCTTTTTATATTATTGAATCTCGTGACGTATGATGGTGAAAAATCCAAAAATTGTTTTCAATAAGTATTTTTGTTCTTATTTTACTTTAGGAAAGTCCATCACGTCATGAGGTGTTTGTTTTGGAAAAAGCAACGGGCCGAGAAGCTTATGTAAAGGTCACCTGGCTGTTGTTGTCTTTGATGAGAAAGTTTGTTTCCCTATTTACACAACCTTGACCATGTTGTTACTTTTTAATTACTGCGTACGAAATTGTACATTAAAATATAATTCCAATTTAAAAAAAAAAAACCTTATGCATTTCCAGGTGCCGAGTATTATATGACAGTGGGTAACTGGCAAACTCATTGGCTAAACAGGCAAACTGGCCAACTCATTTGGCTAAACACCCACTGGTGGACCAAATTTTTTTTCTGGGGGCACAAGCGGGTTTGGGTGGGGAAGGCACAAGCGCATGGTCCTCTTTGCATTATTTTTGAAGGTGAACTTTGTGCCTCCTTTACGGGTCTTTGGGGGCTTTCGGATCCAGGTCTGGAACCGGTTCCTAAAATCCGGTTCTGGAACCGGGTTTTCAGATCCAGATCTGGAACCGGTTCCTAAGATCCGGTTCTGCAACCGGGTTTTCGGATCCAGATCTGGAACCGGTTCCTAAGATCCGGTTCTGGAACCGGGTTTTCGGATCCAGGTTCGGAACCGGTTCCAGAACCGGTTCTGAAAACCGGATCTCCGAGAACCGGTTCCGCCGGAACCGGAACTTTGTGGCTATCCCTACTTTGTACTTAGGGAAGTATTTTATACTTAGATAAATGTTAAGTGTTTTATCCTTAAATAACTATTTTATGCTTAGGGAACTATTTTATAGTTAGAAACAAGTTATATCTAGCAATTTATTTTATATTTAGCGAACTATTTTATATTCAACGAACTAATTTATACCTAGCGAAAATATTATATAGCTACTTGGCAAATTATTTTATACTTTAGTGAATGATTTTGTAGAAATTATTTTATACTTAGCGAACTAATTTATACTAGCGAATAATTTTATATTTAGTAAACTCAGTTTTATACTTATCAATCTAACTTATCTATACTTAGCGAATTAGTTTATATTTCGGCAACTATCATATTGTCGCGGCCACGAACGGTCTCAAGGGGAAACTAGACCTTCGTGGTGGACTGGTAGGATTCTCAGTGTTAGAAAGTTGTAAAAACACCGCTTCTATCATTTGCATTTAAAGAACAACGAATAGTTTGTTCACGCTCCCAAGTAAGCTCTGGTAGAATTCAAAATATAGGTTTTATATACACGAGCGCTTAACTAATTTATGGGCGTACTGACAGGGTGTGAAGACACCGATATAGAGAACGATAGCCAAGAACAACAAATATTTATATACCGCCAGAGGATAATTATATCACAACAAGATTAATTTATATCAGGGCCACTATTTATGTGGGCCAGGGTTAGAGTCTCAATGTAGCCACCAAATTATGTCAGCGGGTACATATCCCAACGATTCAGTTATCAAATTATGTGCGTGACGCGGGGTATCGCATGTCACAGGCCGACAACAATTATGTCGCGCGTGCACATTCCACCAATCTGTCACCATTTTATGGCAGCGGGTGCATATTCCTTCCGCTTACCACCATTTTATGTCACCAAAGTATGTCTAGGTGGAGGAGGTTGTTATTAGCACAATAATAACGAATAATAGCAAGAGGTAGCCTTGAAAAAGGCTGTTTATATAGGGACTTTAAATTAGTCCGTGTCAAAGAGGAGCTATGCAGCTCGGATGATAGATGGTTAAATAACATACAATTTCAATAACAACCGAGTGAAGGCGCAAAGGCGCAGATGTCCATCTCAAGCAAATAGGCTATCGAATGACCACTCGTCAAGGGGACAGCTTTAGGGTCCCGGAACAATACAGATAACAAAAGCAAGGCGGTTTTTGGTCAGAATGAGGACGAGTGAGGTCAGTACGCAAAAGAACAATAATTACGAGTATTACGATATTAGCGAGACGGCGTCAGCGAGTTGGAATACCACTGCTATCAGCCAGTTCAGAATACTTAGCAAATTAACATATCCAAACATATTATATCATTATAATTAAACACGAGATTACTGCTCGAATTAAAAGAGATCTAGGAAATCAAAAGTAATTAGCAATTCACACAAACGATATTTAAGCAACAAAAGGTTTCAAAGTAATTTTGAAACTACTTGGGAGGTGATCCCCTTTACAGTTAAGCGACTTGATGAAAGGATAATGCAAATGACAGTTACATGAAAATATTAAATAAACAGTGGTAACCCACCTGAGGTCCGTGGTCCTACCTCCAGGCACTCCAAGTCGAGATGGGAAGACTGGGTTACCTCGACGCTGCTGTAGCCGTTTCGTACGCACCAGGTAGCACAATCACTTAAAAGCACTAAAAACACTATTACGGTAAAAATTCTCACTTGTACTTCGAGCGGCTGAAATACAAGAGCAGGATAGACGGACGATGGTCAGGACTTCATGTAAGACGATGTCGTCACTGAGCTTCGTACGGGATTAGAAGTCTTCGGAAATTTGGGACTTCGCACAAGCTGGTCTTCTCCTGGATGGATGATGGAATAGAGGTGAGACGAATGGTGAATGCAGTTCCCAGATTCGAACTACGTCCAACAGGATTTCATTCCACAGGTCATCTGCCTTCTCCAGTAGACTACAACATGGGCACGTCGATACGAGGCGTTAATATAGATATTGAGAAAGAATTATGAAACGTTCACCAAAAGGGAAGTATTGAGAATGTTTTTGGAATGACGTAAACAATGCAAGTTCGAGTTAGGAAGAATTTTATTAGCTGACTCGAATAAGTCCGTAGACTGAATACATTACAGGGTGACTTTCCTACATGAGGTCTTCTACGTAACTCAGCGTTAGCACAGGTTAACGAATATTGTTTTAGGAAGCATTTAGGTACACAAAAGTTGAATTAATGAGAGATCTTAAAGAGATCTTTGTAGAGCCAATGTTCAGATTAGGTAAGCAGAATCTGAGTAATAATAACTAAGTTTGTAGGTTGACTGTATACTCACAGTGAGAACTGAAGTACTGTCCAGTTGAGCACTTAAGGTGGAATTAGTGATAACACACACTGCTCGTCTCCAATGATGGATCTTTATGAAATGTCCGTGGTGGAAGGAATACCGTCCTTACGCCGTATGATGGAAGTTAACAGTCACTGCTGACACAATAGCACAAGTCGGTGAGGGATGTAACAAAGTTTCTCCCGACCGAAGAACGGGCTATAACAAGAGTGTCAACGTTCCGGCGTAGTTCCAAGTTAGACTGTGGACGATAAGTCCATGCCGTGGAGTTTGATGGAACCTTACCCGAAGGAGGGGCAACAAGCGAGAGCTTGTGCCTCTTCGAAGGGTTATCGGAATTCCCCCGAAGGGGGCAACAGGCGGGAGCCTGTGCCTCTTCGAAAACTCGATGATGATGATTCCCCCGAATTGACGAATTCTATGAATTGATTAATTTCTCTAGAGAGATGTTCTCACTTTTTGTTCGACCTTATCATTTTCACACGGCACTAGGGTAGGGACGTGTGAAGGCAGGGGTAAGTCAGGGTTTTACCTGATTGGATTTCGAATTATTTATTAAACGAATTTAAGTTTCTGCGACTGCGTAAGCAGGCGGAGGGCGTATCCTAAAAGCTTCCTGTACATGGAAAAATTTATTGATACAAAAACCCTGATAACCTGAGAAGGTTAACATTTGACCTCATGTGTACAAAGAGTCACTTTTAGTTACAGATAATACAATTTACTAAGACAACTTTAATTGCAACATGACTCTCCAGACACATTATATTTTCAATAAAATTTCAAGAGTTCAAAAGTTCAAACTTTGCAAGTGTGCTTTAAAAATTAACGACTTAGGTCTGTGACAATTTATATTACTAAAACGTCCAAAAGCAAAGTGAATAATCAAATTTACAATCGAACACTTGTGGTCGTATTACGGGAAGATGAGACTCTGTGTCATAGTTATTGAATATATGGTTGACTAACAAAATAACCTTTTTAACCTTTAAGTTAACTAAACGAATTTCAGATTAATTCTGTCGTTTCTATTTATTTAAGATTTTGATAACCAAAAAGTAGGAATCTATTACTTTCCTGTAGGAGAAAAGATTATCTTCTCTAGACGAGAAAGGTTATAGTTTAACTGATTCCTGAGCAGACAGTCAGCTGGCTGGGAGGGATGAAGCAGACATAATATTTCATCCAACAAAAAAAAATAAAGACAGCTGGAAGGAAATTGAATGCGCGAAGAGAATGACTAACATTTCTCTGTCCTCTCGTTCTTCCTTGTTTTAAGATTTAAGAAAAAAATAAACTTGTCTACGCAATTAGAAAAATAATTGTCGTTAATTGTTTGAGTAATTGTGGAGTGTGGCAAAAATTTTGGCGCCAATTGAGATGGCGCGTGTGGCACACTACAGTCGACGCCCCTTAAGGGAAAAAAAATTTTAGTTTGCTCCGACAAATCTAAACATTTTTTTTTTTACTTAGGGCTAATGGCAAATTAAATTTCAGAGTTGGCAACACTTTCATGTTAAATGAGTTTTTACTTTGGGTTGGCAACATTGACTTAACCTATGGTAGGTTGCAACACTGTTGTATGTTCGAGCAATACTACATACTAAGGTTAATTAAAATTGAAATAGAACATACCCTAACTCAATATAAGAGAACTCATATAGTATATAGTGACAATTTCATAATAAGTACATAAAACTAAGAAATGACACGATTAGTGAACTTGAAACTACATGATTGAATCATAAACTCAATGATACTAATCAATACGCTATACCTATAGACATTTACAAAGTATGGATATGAGCTTATACTAAAGGCATTAATTCCTTAAAACTTTATAGCATTTCTACATATGTACCTTAAAATTTTACATGTAAATTTAAATGATATTCCTTTTAATAATAATTTCCAAAATTATTAAGATTTTCTGACAAATGTGCTTATAGAATAAAAATAATATGAGACCAAATAATTCGTAGGCGATAGCAATATCGAATTGTATTCGCAAAGATACAAAAACAAAAGGAAACAGAATTACCAAATTCTTGTTTATCTACGGAAACATAATAAGGAAGTAGACACATAGTTGACCTTACTGAACCCAAACAAACCATTAAAGGATAAGAGATGAACTTGACCTACTTTTTAGACTCTAACGGTACATTTTCTTTTTAACTTTTTCTTTTTCTTTTTAAAAAAAAAGGAAACTACCCTAAACCATTAACACATTCAGCTTGGTCTCGAGCTGATATATGATATTTTCTACAGAGGGGTAAACCACAGAAGATGAAAGAATTCAAGAATCTGTATATAGACGTATATATATATTCTTCAGCTACACAAATAACCTTTGAGATTTTTTTTTTTTTAAACTGTTTCTTGTCCCTACGTTAACGGAACCATTCTATTTGGAAACAGATGTTTCGAGATTGTACCTTTTACACATATGACTAATATATTGTAATCGTAAATTATAGCTACCTTTTTGATGCACGTTTAACAAATTAATGATGTAAATTATCATTGCATTGGATTAGACAGAATACTATTGTCACACTTTTATTCTTATATAATTAATATAACGTACGAGGTATTATAGACCTCCTGATTTGAAACATTATCGTTTTCAATACGATTATTATTATTAGCATGGATGTTGTTGGCAACATCAATATTAATACTATTATTACTAGCAACAATGTTATGGTGGCTATTTCTTAGGCATTTTGTTACTTTAATTATTTCGAATTTATAGCTACAAGCATTAGTTTGATCAGTTTGTATCAATTGTTATAGAAATTGATAATGAATCCTTCATAATTGATTTACAAAATGGCAAAGCTTACGAGATAACATGAAAATTGATTCTCTCACTGAAAGTGTTTTAGAGTACAGGTGAAAGACCTTTTGTACATTTATGTGGGAAATATAAAATCACTATGCCACAATGATATTATGATACAGAGCAAGAAATTACAGATATGAGAAAATATAAGCTATTTATTCATTATGATCTTATGAATCCGTTAAATAATGCATAACTAAGTTAAGTAAGTTAATTGTTACTTTAATGATATTAACTTACGAGTAAGTAAAGGAGATTTCTGAACAACAAACAATAGATAGTTCTAAAATTAATTAACATACTGACTTCTAGTATGGTTGAAATAATTATATTCTTTGCGCGTGGGACGCAAGTTGCACAATTTTTGTTTAAATAGAGTATTCTAGAAAGGGATGATGATGCCTTTCGTACTAATGACTCAACATAAATAAATCTACTAAAGTTTAATGATTAGGCAATTCATAGACAATTCTCGCTTGAAATAGGAATATTTGAGTTATAATTGAACATTTACAATTAACGATAAAATACTAATGGTTTTAATTCGCTAATAGCTAATTAATGTAAGCTCGTCCACGCTACTGGACTAGATGAGCGGTTAGAAGACCTTTAAACTATCATAATATTTCTATATGTATTGCCTATAATTAATTATACATACTACTTTAAAAGCTTTTTCAACACATTATAACTACATTGTTAACAAGCATAGACGATTATTTGAATCAATGTGAGGTTTTCAATTAATCGGCATCAGATATGGGTACTTAATCATACTAAATTCATACATTTTTCATCCTTGTTTAAGGGCACAAATTATACACAATTATATCGCTACACTTGAATTTCTTACTAAATTCACTTTACAATTAATCTCTAGATTAAATGATTTTCAATTACATATGGCGAGAGCTCGAGAATCCTTAAGTCACTATTGTAGATCAAACTATTGATCTTCAAATAACAAATTAACGATAATTAAACTTCAGATGAGAGAGTTTTACATTAAGATTTTCCTTTTTGAGAGGGGCGGCTTGGCTTTTTTGAATGAGATTGGATGACTTGTTACGTTTAGTAATAATTGCATGAATTCCATTAGCAATTTTTAGGCGTCTGATTTTAACGCGGAAAAAGATAATAATGGCTTAATTTAGTAGAACATTTAGACAAATACACAATTAACTCGGCCGTGGGCAACTTTAATAGGCTTTCTGGTGCGGACAACCTTTTACTCAAGGAAGAAGGAATGGAACTGGTCATTGGTGCTCCTTAGATGACTAATACGTAATGAAATAACACATAATACTAACTTCAATATACCTGAAAGATTTTCTCGCTTGACACTAACCTTGGAGCGGATGGCGCTCGGAATTACTTTCATACAACAGAAAACTTACTCAGTATAGCAGGCCTGTTCAGAAGGGCCGCTTATTCGCACTTTTGACACATTTACATATTTCTGCAAAGGAAACAAGACACTTGGCCTCCTTTTCCTTGCTTTCTATTCGCCTTTTTATCGCATTTTTGCCTTCTGGGAGAAGACAGAGGGGCTGCAAGAAAATGCGCCCAGGTCGGTAAATTTACGGACCTATTGAATCAACATACGCATGGCTGGACCTAGACTGACGCAAAGAGGTGTGGTCACTCCGAAAAGATGACGACAGCTGTTTGACGCGAGTAGGCAGCAATTCGCAATCGCTATTTCGAGGACAGTTCGAAGGTACTGTCAATAGCAATTTAGCACAAAAGGAAGATATGTATTCTACATAGCAAACGCAATCTATAAGAATTTCAACAAGATGCGAGGGGAGTACTACTTATCCCAAACACTACAATGGAAAATTAGCGAGATTAGAAATTGAGCGGAAGCACCTGAGTTTGATGATTACGTCACATGGGCTGACGACATTTTTACGTCCGACACAGTTGCAATTAGATTTTCAGATTGATACTTTCCACATTACTTTAATACTATACGGCCATTGCAATACAAAGAGATTTAACTAGAACGGTATACTACATTTTCATTAATTAATAGGTTTCAATATTCCTGAACAAACATACATGAATGCACGCAATTTCTCATTTCATGTCTAATAATACTCATAAATGGATACATTTTCCTTGAAAAGTTCTACGTTTGCCGTGAGGTTTAGATAGCTTCTGTTTTTGGAAACGATTAAAAACGCTAAATCGTTGTACAACTTCAAAGATTTCAAAGGGTCATCCGTTTTGACACATTTAACTAAACGCAAATCAATAAGAGTGGATTCTAGGTGTTTGACAACAAGATTTTTGGCGACTAGCGGTAATAAAGCAACAATTTGTATTCTCGGATTCGGACCAGAGAATGCGAAAAGAACTGAAGGTCGTAACTCTTCATGATACTCAATTAAATTGGAGAGATAATGCAAAGACATGGTTTTGATGCCGTGAAATATAATTTCTGAACTATTCGCTAGGCTAGTCTGGAAATGCAATTCATACCATTTTCGGAATCGTAAGCCGCGTAGATTTTGAACAATTTCCTCTTGTTCTTGTAATCCGTAAGTGGGATTAAACAATTCAAATTTAGGCAAAACTGAACGTTGCGCAAGTAGGTACTTAAATGAAGAATCTTGCATGAGAACTTCGTCTTCTTTATAGACAGGGTAATACAATTTATGATGGCCAAACATTTTGACAACTAATTTTTCTTTCTCTCTCTCTCTACTAAACTACTGAAATACGAACGAGTGACGAATAAATGAACGAACGAGTGGATATCGTCACATACATAAAACAAATTGACTTTCGCTCTATGATCAATGACTTAAGTAATTAAGTTTTACATGAATCAAATAACTGCAATTAACTTGATGAGTTAAGAATTCTCACGCCTCCGTTTTTCTTGACTACTACTATTATACCTTCTTATTAATGTTACTAGGAAGAAGAAAGAAACTTCACCAGTTGAAAGAAAACAGATCGTTCTTCGAAAGGTTGCGGAGGGAAACAAGTATTTCGTTCCGCTATTTTCGCTCTTTTTTTTTTTTTTATACAGCCGTGGGTTGACGGCGAACGCAAAAGGAAAGGCTTTCTGTCCAAAAGATTGAAAACTTCCTGTCGCGGTCAATTTTCTATCCTATTTTCTTTCTAGGTGTGAACCTTCTTTGATCTTGTTTTTTTTTTTTTTTTTTTTATTTACAACTACCACGGGGGGGGGGGGGGGGGTTGGAGAATAAACGAACAAGATGTTTCTGTGAGTGTTATCTTAGCTTAAAAGATTGGAACAATAAGTTCTGCAATGAAACTATACCTAACTCTCTTTTTAAATTTGTAAAAGAATGTAAGATTACGTTTACGTCAACAAAGCAAAATGAGAGATTTGTTGTGTCTCTACCAAACAACTATCTTGTGATTTAAAAATGAACAAAATCTTTTGAATGAGGTGTGCAAACTATTCAAAAACACACAAATTAACTTGATTTACTTTGAAACACACTTTCCTTAAATTTTAACTAAAATTACAAGATTAAATCAATACAGTGTAACAATTTACAAGATAGATTAAATTTTTCGCTATCACAAGCTGTTACCAAAATTTACCAAAATTAACAGAATTTACACTTGTGATGCAGGTTCGCATGTCACGCGCTGCCACCATTTTATGTCGCGGCCACGAACGGTCTCAAGGGGAAACTAGACCTTCGTGGTGGACTGGTAGGATTCTCAGTGTTAGAAAGTTGTAAAAACACCGCTTCTATCATTTGCATTTAAAGAACAACGAATAGTTTGTTCACGCTCCCAAGTAAGCTCTGGTAGAATTCAAAATATAGGTTTTATATACACGAGCGCTTAACTAATTTATGGGCGTACTGACAGGGTGTGAAGACACCGATATAGAGAACGATAGCCAAGAACAACAAATATTTATATACCGCCAGAGGATAATTATATCACAACAAGATTAATTTATATCAGGGCCACTATTTATGTGGGCCAGGGTTAGAGTCTCAATGTAGCCACCAAATTATGTCAGCGGGTACATATCCCAACGATTCAGTTATCAAATTATGTGCGTGACGCGGGGTATCGCATGTCACAGGCCGACAACAATTATGTCGCGCGTGCACATTCCACCAATCTGTCACCATTTTATGGCAGCGGGTGCATATTCCTTCCGCTTACCACCATTTTATGTCACCAAAGTATGTCTAGGTGGAGGAGGTTGTTATTAGCACAATAATAACGAATAATAGCAAGAGGTAGCCTTGAAAAAGGCTGTTTATATAGGGACTTTAAATTAGTCCGTGTCAAAGAGGAGCTATGCAGCTCGGATGATAGATGGTTAAATAACATACAATTTCAATAACAACCGAGTGAAGGCGCAAAGGCGCAGATGTCCATCTCAAGCAAATAGGCTATCGAATGACCACTCGTCAAGGGGACAGCTTTAGGGTCCCGGAACAATACAGATAACAAAAGCAAGGCGGTTTTTGGTCAGAATGAGGACGAGTGAGGTCAGTACGCAAAAGAACAATAATTACGAGTATTACGATATTAGCGAGACGGCGTCAGCGAGTTGGAATACCACTGCTATCAGCCAGTTCAGAATACTTAGCAAATTAACATATCCAAACATATTATATCATTATAATTAAACACGAGATTACTGCTCGAATTAAAAGAGATCTAGGAAATCAAAAGTAATTAGCAATTCACACAAACGATATTTAAGCAACAAAAGGTTTCAAAGTAATTTTGAAACTACTTGGGAGGTGATCCCCTTTACAGTTAAGCGACTTGATGAAAGGATAATGCAAATGACAGTTACATGAAAATATTAAATAAACAGTGGTAACCCACCTGAGGTCCGTGGTCCTACCTCCAGGCACTCCAAGTCGAGATGGGAAGACTGGGTTACCTCGACGCTGCTGTAGCCGTTTCGTACGCACCAGGTAGCACAATCACTTAAAAGCACTAAAAACACTATTACGGTAAAAATTCTCACTTGTACTTCGAGCGGCTGAAATACAAGAGCAGGATAGACGGACGATGGTCAGGACTTCATGTAAGACGATGTCGTCACTGAGCTTCGTACGGGATTAGAAGTCTTCGGAAATTTGGGACTTCGCACAAGCTGGTCTTCTCCTGGATGGATGATGGAATAGAGGTGAGACGAATGGTGAATGCAGTTCCCAGATTCGAACTACGTCCAACAGGATTTCATTCCACAGGTCATCTGCCTTCTCCAGTAGACTACAACATGGGCACGTCGATACGAGGCGTTAATATAGATATTGAGAAAGAATTATGAAACGTTCACCAAAAGGGAAGTATTGAGAATGTTTTTGGAATGACGTAAACAATGCAAGTTCGAGTTAGGAAGAATTTTATTAGCTGACTCGAATAAGTCCGTAGACTGAATACATTACAGGGTGACTTTCCTACATGAGGTCTTCTACGTAACTCAGCGTTAGCACAGGTTAACGAATATTGTTTTAGGAAGCATTTAGGTACACAAAAGTTGAATTAATGAGAGATCTTAAAGAGATCTTTGTAGAGCCAATGTTCAGATTAGGTAAGCAGAATCTGAGTAATAATAACTAAGTTTGTAGGTTGACTGTATACTCACAGTGAGAACTGAAGTACTGTCCAGTTGAGCACTTAAGGTGGAATTAGTGATAACACACACTGCTCGTCTCCAATGATGGATCTTTATGAAATGTCCGTGGTGGAAGGAATACCGTCCTTACGCCGTATGATGGAAGTTAACAGTCACTGCTGACACAATAGCACAAGTCGGTGAGGGATGTAACAAAGTTTCTCCCGACCGAAGAACGGGCTATAACAAGAGTGTCAACGTTCCGGCGTAGTTCCAAGTTAGACTGTGGACGATAAGTCCATGCCGTGGAGTTTGATGGAACCTTACCCGAAGGAGGGGCAACAAGCGAGAGCTTGTGCCTCTTCGAAGGGTTATCGGAATTCCCCCGAAGGGGGCAACAGGCGGGAGCCTGTGCCTCTTCGAAAACTCGATGATGATGATTCCCCCGAATTGACGAATTCTATGAATTGATTAATTTCTCTAGAGAGATGTTCTCACTTTTTGTTCGACCTTATCATTTTCACACGGCACTAGGGTAGGGACGTGTGAAGGCAGGGGTAAGTCAGGGTTTTACCTGATTGGATTTCGAATTATTTATTAAACGAATTTAAGTTTCTGCGACTGCGTAAGCAGGCGGAGGGCGTATCCTAAAAGCTTCCTGTACATGGAAAAATTTATTGATACAAAAACCCTGATAACCTGAGAAGGTTAACATTTGACCTCATGTGTACAAAGAGTCACTTTTAGTTACAGATAATACAATTTACTAAGACAACTTTAATTGCAACATGACTCTCCAGACACATTATATTTTCAATAAAATTTCAAGAGTTCAAAAGTTCAAACTTTGCAAGTGTGCTTTAAAAATTAACGACTTAGGTCTGTGACAATTTATATTACTAAAACGTCCAAAAGCAAAGTGAATAATCAAATTTACAATCGAACACTTGTGGTCGTATTACGGGAAGATGAGACTCTGTGTCATAGTTATTGAATATATGGTTGACTAACAAAATAACCTTTTTAACCTTTAAGTTAACTAAACGAATTTCAGATTAATTCTGTCGTTTCTATTTATTTAAGATTTTGATAACCAAAAAGTAGGAATCTATTACTTTCCTGTAGGAGAAAAGATTATCTTCTCTAGACGAGAAAGGTTATAGTTTAACTGATTCCTGAGCAGACAGTCAGCTGGCTGGGAGGGATGAAGCAGACATAATATTTCATCCAACAAAAAAAAATAAAGACAGCTGGAAGGAAATTGAATGCGCGAAGAGAATGACTAACATTTCTCTGTCCTCTCGTTCTTCCTTGTTTTAAGATTTAAGAAAAAAATAAACTTGTCTACGCAATTAGAAAAATAATTGTCGTTAATTGTTTGAGTAATTGTGGAGTGTGGCAAAAATTTTGGCGCCAATTGAGATGGCGCGTGTGGCACACTACAATATGATTAGCAAACTATTCTACACTTTACAAACTGTTAAATACTTACCGAACCTTTTAGTACTTAGCGAACTGCCATATGTTTATACTTAAGAGGCCTAATCACTGCGAAATTAAAATACCGCTAATTTTACAGGAATTATGTGATATCTTCAAATAGATAAAAGATAATTGAAATGTAGAACAAGAACACGCTAGACAATATTATTTTGCATGAGATACCGTTATCACGAGTCACCTAGTAGCTTTCCGTTTGCAGCCATTTAGAAACGCGAAAATAAATGCCGATTTTTCTAAATGGCTGGAAATCGAAAGCAGATAAGTGAGTTGTGATAACGGTGTCTCATGTAAAATAATGTTGTCTAGCGAGTTCTTGTTCCATTTTTTGATTATCTTTTATCTATTTGCAGATATCACATAATTACCGTAAAATTAGCGGTATTTTAATTTCGCCGTGATGCGGCTTCTTTCAATTTCAACTTTCCGTAATTTGATTTCCAAAATACAATTTATTGATTTGAGAGAGATCAGAATTGTAAGAGTAACAGAAAATCAAATGAGAAAATAAATTAGTGGTTGAATCAATACACTTTTTTCCTAATTTTTAAATTTGCGAATGAATAATCATTTTCAAAACCAACTTCTAGGCAAAATTAGACCCATCTTTCGAACACTCACTTACGTTAGAAGTTAATAGTGTGCGCATGCTATTTTTTTCCTGTCTTTTTAAAATGTGGAAATAAATTAAGCTTGGTATAAACGATTAATGTATGTGGCTTTTTGTTCTTCATGTTTATTAGATTTTTCTGTCGGCGTAAAATATTACCATCAGTACTTCTTTTTTTTTTCTGACCAAATATTTAACTACGTTTAGGGTTTTGTCTGGTACCACTGCCGAATTGTGTAATGCTTGTTTTGTCTCTCTCTTTCCCAAAACATTTCAGTGTTTGCAAAACCACTTTTGTGCTGGAACTAATTGTTTTTTGCCACTGAAAGAAAAATACCCTTCTCTTCCCCATCTCCTTTGCGAAGTAGGTAGTGGGGGGTACAAGTGTGGGATGTTCTCGAGAGTAATAGAGGTTTAGAAGCCAGAGACGGGAAGTCAGGAGGGATATTTTTTGTGTGTGTTTGTGTACAGAAAGGGAAGATGAAAACGGGTGGAAAAAATAATTTCCCTTGAATAGGGTTTTCGTAAGTAATTACTGTTACCTTCGTGCAAATTGCAGCTAATCCTACACAGTGACGAATTTTGTTCACTTTGTGCGTGGTATTTTGTTTGTATAGTTTTTTCTTCTTTCTGTTTTCCAGCGTAAGACAACAACTCTGTGTCTTTTGGTGCCTTTTGTTAATGTATTACTGTGTGTTGAGGACTACATGTATCATGGAACCAGTGCTTGCGCGAGAGACATCCCGTCCCCCTTATGTAATTAGCTACGAGAACTGTACTCCCTTATGTGTCTCCCTAATTGGAATTGATGCCTCTACAGATTGGATTTCGTTCGTTCGGCGTAAGCACCGGGTTTTTTTGAAGAGAGAGAGAGATTAAACTGTGGATTTTGCTCATGCGTACGGTACATAGTTATAATGTTGTTTGTTGTATTTTGTTAATAAAATGATCGCTTGTACTCAATCCTTTAATGCTTACATGTATGTATGTGTTGATTATTAATCCTCTGGGCTTGTGTTTAGGTCAAAACCTGACATATTGTTTCCCTCTTCGTCTCTCATTAACAAAATCTTTGTGCTAAGCTAGTTCGCTTCCAATACTGCGCTCAATCTGTTAATCATGGGAGCTTTATGTTCGAAAGCTAGGAGAGTTTTTAGAAAGAGAGAGAACCGAAGCGGATATAATAATTGTCATTTCTCTCATCTGGCACCACTGATTCAATCACTACCTCCCACGGATTGTATAATTTGTCCCTTCCGTTTATCATTTTGCAAGTTGTCAAGATGTTGCTCTATATGCGATTAAGTTTACTGGTTTTATATATATATATATATATATATATATATATATATATATATATATATATATATATATATATACGAGTGTATATATCACCATGAAGTGAGTAATTGCTTTTGTCTTTTTTCCACTGCAATACCCTTTTCTAGCTCTAAATAAGTTTCTTAGTCAAAGAAGAGACTATAAATATTTTGTCTGCATGTTGACTCTTTTTTACACAGCATCAGTGACCTCCTTACTGGGATTAACTCTATAGCAGATGTGTTTAAACTCGCGAGCCCAGTTCTCAGGCCTGAGGTCAAAATTTGAACGCGAGCTAGTGTGAACACCGATCCTATAAAAATGGATAGCGAATCCGATTCCGAGGAGCGCGAGCCTCCTTGAAATTAATAAGCACTACCATGAGTGAGTGCGCGTTGCATTGAGGATAACGACCCATAATGTTAGTGAAAGTGGGCTTCGTTAATATTACCGAACTCGAGCTCGCGCGTGCGCACGCAAGCCCCGTTCAGAATAGCGAGCCCTAGCTGTTAACCTCAATAAAGTTAATAAGCGCTGGCGACATTGAGGATTGTCAGCGCAAGCACAATAAGGTTAGTGAACATGAGCCTTATTGATGTCAGCGAACTTGAGCTCGAGCAAATCTAACGAGGTTCTTAAACACCAGCTCCATTGAGGATTGCCAACACAAGCACAATAAGGTTAGTGAACATGAGCCTTATTGATGTAAGCGAACTTGAGCTCGAGCACACGTCAGTAAGGTTAACAAGCGCCAGCTCCATTGAAGCTTGCAAGCGAACACAATAAGGTTGGTGAGCGTGAGCCTCATTGATGTCAGAGAGCTTGAGCTCGGGCAAACCTCAATGAGGTTAATAAGCGCTCGCTCTATTAAGTACCGGTATAGCGACTTTTTAGCGAGCACGAGTACAATAAGGTTAATGAGCGTGAGCCTTATTGATGTTAGTGAACTTGAGCTCGAGGTTAGTAAGCACCAACTCCACTGACAAAAGCCTGAGCCTTATTGATATCAGTGAACTTGAGCTCGAACAAACCTCAGTGAGGTCAATGAGCGCCAGTCTCATTGAGGATTGCAAACTCGAGCGAGTTGGAGCTTGAACTAGCATGAGCCTCATTGATTATAATAAGCCTGAGCCCGAGTGACTCCAGATTGCAAAAAAATCCATCTCTTCTCCAGAGTGACGTAATACAACCGTATTTTACAACAGTTACGATAGAGTCTAAAAGCAAGTAGCGGTGTCATGTTTATACCACGGTGTCATGTTTAGTTTGTGTGACATGCATATCGTCTTTGTTAATATTGAAACCGGAAGTACATTTCTACTACTTTTGGTTTTACTAAAGAGATTGAAGTAGTGATTAACTATATTACAGAAAACCGATTCTCGTTATCTATTATTGGTTTCATTCTATACCGACCAACATCAAAACCGGAAGTGGTTGATTTCTACCACTTCCGGTTTGGATAGTATTGAAAGTTGCTAGTTATTCTTAGAACGGTAAATCGGTCCTCAAAAATCGCTTTTCGCTTTCTTCTTATCGTTTCTGGTCTATGTATGGTAAATAAAACGTTGGAATCGGAATTTGCAGTTAATTTTCACATAGTATAGAATGAGAGAGAGAGAGACTCATTCCGATGCGATAGATTGATACCTTCATTTGTCTAAAGTTTAATTATAATCCATTGGAAATTTATAGATGGGGATAGTGGTTAGGATCCAGTAAGAATTTTAGTGAAAGCAGTTCTGAGTTTCTCTGGCAGTTATTTGTAAACATAGCAGTGTCGCAGCCGGTATACTAAGACGAAGGCCTCCTCAGCTTAAATTTTGGAGGTTAACTTGATATCACCTTACATTCTTTACCTATTTTTGACTATGAATTTTTGTCTAAACAAACAAATGAAAGTCTTAAATAGAACTGAAGGCGGTCGCAGTGCGGGCTAAGTCCCCACTTGGCCACCACTGGTTACAGACCTGAATCGGAATGTGTCAAGGGGCCGCGGTGGCTCAGTGGTAGCCGGTGGGTGTAGTCGAGCGGTCTGAGGCGTTAGACTCATGATCGTGAGGTAAATCCATTAGGGGTTCGAGTCCCTCTGAATAGCAAGGGTGGAATTTTAACTGTCCTCGATGTTTCTATGTTCGTGTCCTTGTCGTGTCTAGTAGTCCTGAACAGTAGTTGAAGTAGAAAATAAGTCAGGAAGTGGTAGAATGGGGTCCTTGGTTCGATCCCAGCTCGCGCTTAAGTGAAGTTTGTGGTGGACAAACACCATGTGCGTGGATTTTCTCGGGGTTCTCCCATCTCCTCCCACTTTCTTCATTCCACCGTTTCCTTTAGCCAAGTCAGCATAACCGTAGGACGTAAACCTTAAAGATTTCATTTAATTTTCGCAATATGTCATTCATTATATTGCGTGTTCGGTGAAACCTTAGCGAAATAACATGTAGTTTGTTTTTGCACGCGTTAAGACACATGAGCGTTATTTTCATAATATTTCGCTTACATATTTGTTGCGTGTTAATTTTTAATTAATTATATTTGATGTTTAATTACAAATTCTACTTGTTGTTCATATTTTTACATTGCATTATAATTAAAAGCACATGTTAATCTTAGTACGTATGTTATGACATCTTTTAAGCTAATTAACATATACGGAAAAAATCACATCGTCTCTTTGTGTCATAACAAACTAATTTAACCTCATAAATATTATAACAAATATAAATAACTGTATTTATTTCCCCAAAGCCCTGATGTTACAAGGTAAAAACAGAAAAGTAATGAAAATTAAGAGAAACATGTTCACGTGTTTTAATATTAATTACTGTTTGCCCGATTATCTGTGTTTTTTCCTCGTAATACTGTTACACTAATTAGGTATCTAATGAAATATTAAATTGAGTGAATGTATTATGAGAGCCCAGGATTACGCATCACAGAAAATTGAGTTTACAAATTCATCAATATGATTGAAATTTACAGTTCATTCGTTAGGTATCATCCATACGTGTTTTTTTTAGAAAAGAAAAAAAAAGTTCCTCTGTAATTGCCTCGGAATACTGCATTTCGACATTTGACCTGTCATGATACTTTATTATTATTATTATTCATTTTTATTATTTATTTATTTATTATTATTATTATTATTATTATTATTATTATTATTATTATTATTCATTTTTATTATTCATTTATTTTTTATAATTATTTATTTTTATTATTATTTATTTTTTATTATTCATTTATTTATTATTATTCATGTATTATTATTATTCATTTTTGTTATTCATTTATTATTATTATTCATTTTTGTTATTCATTTATTATTATTATTATTATTATTATTATTATTCATTTTTATTATTTATTATTATTATTCATTTTTATTATTTATTATTATTATTCATTTTTATTATTTATTATTATTATTCATTTTTATTATTTATTATTATTATTCATTTATTATTATTCATTTATTTTTATTATTATTATTCATTTTTATTATTCATTTATTATTATTATTATTCATTTTTATTATTCATTTATTTATTATTATTCATTTTTTATTATTCATTTATTTATTATTCATTTTTTATTATTCATTTCTATTATTCATTTATTATTATTATTATTATTATTCATTTCATTTCATTTTACCGACCACGACTACAAAATATTAACACATTGCGAGGTGTGATCAAAATATACGATGAATAATTTTCATTTAAAACAAAGTAATAAGCTTACATGGAATTTGGTTTAGTCTCCTTTAATGTACTGTCCTTGGCCAACAATGCACTTATTCCAACATTGAACTCATGACTGGAAGCACTTCTGAAAGTCTTCTTTTGAAAGAGCGTTCAGCTGCTCTGTCGTGGCTCTCTCAATGTTAGAAATGGTTTCAAAATCTTTTCCTTTTAAGCACGGTTTTTATTTTTGGAAAGAGCCAGAAGTCACATGGTGCTATATCTGGGGAGTACAGTGAACGTGAACAGACAGGAATATCTTTTCGACCCAAAACTCGCGGATCAAAAGCAAGGTGTGGCACGGCACGTTTTCGTGGTGAAAAAGAAAGCCATTTGCCCATTTAATCGGTGGTTAAAATGCTTTTCAGGGGCTCATATGAGATGTTTAGCTCTTCAGAAAGCTCTCGAGTAGTCATTCGCCTGTTTGAACAATTCATTTGTGCTACTTTCTGCACGTTTTCACCTGTTTTTGACGTCGAATGACGTCTCGATCGTTGCTCGTTTTCAACCGAAACCTTGCCGCTTTTAAATCCCTCGTACTACTTGTAAACAGTCTTCAATTCCACCGCTTCATCGCCATACACTGATTGTGACATTTCGTGAGTTTCTTTTTTGCAGCTTAGAACAAAACTTAACCCCCGACGTGGAGTCCCACGGACTCCGAAAGTAATGTAATACCTATATATGTCCTTTTATTTTTTGTGTAGCTCCACGCCCTTCTCAGTACCTTCTAGTCAGTTGAGTTTGAACGCTGTTCTGCGGCAGGCGTGCTGAAAATTTGTTTCAGTGCTGCTCGAGCGTTTGTACGGAGTCTGTGGGACTCCATGTCGGGGTTTATGTAACATTCCTGTGTCATACACGATTTACTGTTTCCAGCTGATGAGGTGGATTTAAATTGTGACATCTGTCGAAATTGAATTGTTTCGTAACAATCCACTTTGAAAATGTCTCTCCCGTCCACAGTTAAGAATTCTGAACCAAAATGTGCAGAGAAAGTCGCAGGAATAATGAACGATGTGGGTAGGGACTTGTCTTATGTATTGTTTTCGGGTGTGGATGATGAAAGGGTTGTCAGTCAAAGTGACCATGAAAGCAAGTTGGAGATATCACAAAATGACAGTGACAGTTCATCTGATAATACTGATGAATTTTATTACGGACGATACAGACAAGAATTAGAGTGCAAAAACATTGGTGATCTTTGTGCCCTGCAGGTTTATAAATTATTGTGATTGTTAAAGACGCGGTAGTTTCAGTGTATTCTGATATCCTTTTCTAACAACATAACAACAGAATTTTGTGTTAGAAAGGGTAAATAAACTTTGCGGCTATAAAAATTCGACCAATGTAATATGGTCATGTTGTTAACCTAGTTGATTTTTTGATGTAGTGTGTACTCTTTGTTTTTTCAACTCAATTATGTAATAATACATTATAATATACATAAAGCGTTCAAAAATAAGCAAAAGAAATAAAAACTTAAAAACAGTAATTTTTACGTACAAAAATATATAGATTATATTTCGGAGTCCATGGGACTCCACGTCGAAGCTTACGTGAAAAATTCTGACGTCGGGGGTTTAGGGTTAATGTTGGCACGCGACAGACACTCTTAAGGTGGATCACTAGGTGTTCTCAGTGCTATGCTAAACGCTGCTTGAAGTGCGGCGTTGCCAAATA
This sequence comes from Thermobia domestica, assembly GCF_964235325.1. Lineage (NCBI taxonomy): Eukaryota > Metazoa > Arthropoda > Insecta > Zygentoma > Lepismatidae > Thermobia > Thermobia domestica. The sequence goes on along the minus strand of NW_027657105.1, from coordinate 20,266 downwards.
GTGTCGACTGTTTATTGATAAATAATGAAGGAAGTAATCATGGAATTCTGGTTGGATACTTACTGCAGAAATTAGTTTTCGACCTTTACCTAATTCACAGCTATGTTCCGCTTCTCGAACTGCAACGCTAGAATTTAGGAATTTTCTTACTGTGACTACTACACTAAACGTACAAATTTGGCAACAACGCATTATGGCGTTCTGCGCAAGTTTCTTCTCAAAATCTATTTCCATAAATGTAAATTAATATTTAAATGTGAAGCGTAACACGAAAAACGGTCAACAAATGTACCTATTTCGTAACAAGAGTGTTACTTTAAAATTCTTTACACACACAAATAAACATTTCATAAAACTAAGCACTTCTACTAAGGTCTAAGAGCAAGTGCCATCTTGTGTGCTCATTGTAAAACGAATCAAATATTTTCTTTTATTTGTTACATTTTTCGATATAGGGAGACAAAACCAAATGAATCAGTGTCTTGTGCTGTGTAGCTGAAACAATACTCTATCTTATAGTACAATATTTATAATATGTAACGTTTCATTGCGCAGTAATTAAGGAAATGTGTTAAAATATGTACTGACTTCCGGGTAGTGATCCACCTTAACACGTCCTCACTCTTCTGCTTTTGGAAGCCAACTAACATGTCATAACTTGTTCAAAATCGACACTGGCTGTACCAATAGTTTAGGCTACCGAGCTTATTAGTTGAAATGGATACAACGTCGATAGATGGCACTGTGTAACTACAGTCACCGTACTTTTCGATCACACCTTGTAAATTGATTGTATTGAAGAGTACATTTTCTTAAATAGGTAATATATGAACACCACCTTCGTTCGGTTAGGTGTCACTAAAAATTATATACAGAGTATCCCGGGAGGAAGTGGCAAAACTTTTTGGGAAATGATAGTATGAATGATTCTGAGCAAAAATGTTCATATGAAGATGGGTCCTATTCTCAACGGTTTGTGAGCCACAGGTTGTGAATTACTTTTTGACTTTCCGTTGCTTGTTGCACAACCCTTAGTTATTCTACAAGGGTGAGGCATAGCGCATTCAAATGATGATGGAATGGACTTTTTTAGTGGTATGTAACACACAGGAGTAGTCTCTTTGAAATTAGTGAGGGGACATTTGCGAATTAGTGTTGCCATTCAGTTCCGGAGGGAAATTTTTCTAATCAGTATTACCATTGAGCTCCCGAAGGAAATTTTGCAAATAAGTGTTGCCATTGAACTTCCGAGGAAAATTTACATCGGTGTTGCCATTCAGTTCTCAAGGCAAATTTGCGAATCAGTGTTGCCATTCAATTCCGTAACATAATTTAATTTTTTCGGATCAAAAGATCCAATATATATCAGGCAAAAATTTTCTTGAAGCCCTTATATCTGGAGAACTACATACAATGTAGTCAAACGCAAACTATCACTTAACTCAGTATGATGTGTTTATTCTGAAGAAAAAAAAAAAAACGAACACTCTATTTAGGGGCTGTTCAAAAATTTTGTACTCATCCAAAAACTAATTCTTGACCAAGATCGCAATCTTTTGATCTATTTGTATTTTATTTTATTTTATTTATTATTCCCGAAATTCTTGTTTTCAAATATTCCTTAAGAACTTCTCTTCCAAAGACCCTACTGCTACATTCTGCATATGCTTTGAAAGGCGATTTCATCTCCATTCAGATGTGCTGTGTCATCTCACCTCTCTAGAATAGAGCCATGCTGTTCTTTTTTGGATATGGACTTCATGTTGCAAGGTTCGGCTTTGTGTCCCCTCTTTTATTTATCTTCCTAGAAAAACCGGAAGCTATAGAAATCTGTTACAACTTCTACAAAGTTTCAGTTCTAATCTCCTTGTAGCAATAACGGTAATAGGTAGGCAGACTTTTGGAATGTGGATTCAAAGTTTCAAGAATAGATTCTATCTCCTCTCTTAACCCTGTATTGCAACCGGAAGTTATAGATTAACCATTTCCGGTTTCATTGTTGGATCCCCATAGTTTGGAAGGATACCGTTGTTTCACATTGTGAAAGGAAACTCACTTATAGATACAAGAAGTCTTTCTCTCTCTCTCTCTCTGTCTAAATAATATGCTTCAAAAATGAAAGAAAAATATAAAACTGACTAATCCAATGATTCTAGCGTGGGGTCTGGTTGGATCCCAGCTTGCATTACGTGGGCTGTGTGGTGAACAAACATCGTGTACGTTGGTTTCCTCGGGTTTCTTCCGTCTCCTCCCAGTTATCACCATCATATCTCCGTTAGCCTACACCAGATAGAACTGAAAGATTTAATCTAATTTTGAACGATTCTTCCGTTAGAAAGACCCGGTCTTTATTGTCATCAGAATGTTCAACGGAACCTGACAGGCTTTACCCTTAAATATGTTACTTTTTTTTTTTAAAAAAAAAAAAGGACTTAACTTCACCCTTTAAAAATTACTGAGCGGGATTTAGGTTACGCCAGCGATGTACAGATTATAGCAAATTTGACAATTATTTGAGCAGAGTCAATCTCTGTGGTGAAAGACATAATGTTCGAGGGAAAAAGTTATTTGTGTCTGTGTGTGCGAACTATATTAAATATATACCTGTACGTACAGTCTTGTTAGGAAAAAAATAGCATGGCAAAATCACCTTACAAAGTAAGAATTACAAAAGAAAACAAATTTTCATGATAACTGAAGAAATCACAATGTTAATACTGAGAATGAACAGTTAACATCTAAAAAAAAGCATGATTTTGGGCACATCTCATCTGGATCTGAAATTTCAGATTTGTACATAAACCACAGAAGCCAGATCCAAGTTCGGGTAGGGTTTCAGATCCGAATCTTGGATCCGGGATATTCGTATCCAAGTTGGAATCCGGGATATTCGCATCCGTTTCCCTCTCTCTCTCTCTTTTGGGCTGAAAAAAGAGCATGATCCCAGTGAAAACTTACTGGACACACTCCCAATAATACCTGTTATAAAACATTTTTGGTTTCGTATGCATATTTGGCCTCTGTCGTTAGTAAGGATGCAATGTTTCTGGTGCTAATTTGTAAACACGAAGACTGCATAGTCATTACGTGATGAAATAACAACCCGAGTGACGTTGTAAGACTATATAATGTTAACATTGAGCTATTTGGGTCACTCAAATTATCACTATCTTCTTCTTCTTCTGCTTCTACCTTAAAAAGCAGTTGTGAAATATCTTCACCTTCAGTGTCAGGAAAAAAAACATAAACATAATTAACGTCCATTAGAGAGATAATTTTCTTCTTCAGATATAAACAAGTTTAAAATAGTCAAAACCAGTTAACCTGATAAAGTATGCATATACTGTAGTCTATTGGTATGTATAATGTATGTATAGTATATACGCATAGTACATAGGTCTCCCTGTTGGTCTAATAGCTAGAGAGCATACTTTTGGTGCGTGGGGGGTCCCGGGTTCGATTGCCAGGGGAGAACCTTGATATTTGAACACTTTACGGGGCTTGCGTTCCAACTTGAACTACAGATACACGCAGTGTGCGAATTGAAAAATTTTCCCAGGGGGGGATGAATTTCACCCATATGCGCACCCAGTCCTCCCCATATATACACACTAACAAGTGCAAAACAGTTGAGATGTGAGATCTTTCATAAATTTTCACTCAAGTAATATTTAGGTTAGCTACGCAAAGTAGACCTACTTATCTTTATGTCCACTTAAAAATACTACAGAGGGAGAAAAAGTTATCCCTGCCAGGGATAAAATGTTCCTTCTCCAGGGTGGGAAAGATTTTTGTCAGGGGGGAAATCCCTGGCATCCCCCCCGCCAATTCGCACCCTGGATACACGTCTCACATAATCTTGATGCTGAAAAGAGACGCTTAACTCCAAGCAAACCATCAAACAACTTCGTGTAACACTGTAACAGCCTGTTTTGAAGGCCTGAGCCTCTCCAACGCCATCTGTCAGCGACTGGTTGAACTATGTCTAGCCTAGCGAGGAGCATGTGGTCAGTGTGCTGCGTTGCCCTGTCACTAACAAGCGGTATCGGGAGTTTTCTAGACCTAGTAGCTGTCACGTCTTCCATTCATGTGACTCCCCAGTTTGCCTCAGAACACTGGATGGACGCCGCATATTTTGAAGCACTGGCCGGGAATTCAACCAGGGACCACGTGTGACGTGAGTCCAACGATCTAACCAATAAACCACGGCGTCCAACCAATGGACGTAAAATACACACACGGGTGTCCTTATGCTTGCTTGCTTCCAAGGGTGGCGGGTAACTTGGAAATGGCGCCTTATTTTAAGAGGCCTCATCCCGGCGAAATTAAAATACCGCTAATTTTACAGTAATTATGTGATATCTTCAAATAAATAAAAGATAATTGAAATGTGGAACAAGAGCACCCTAGACAATATTATTTTGCTTGAGGTACCTTTATCACAAGTCAACTAGTGGCTTTCCGTTTTCAGCCGTTTAGAAACGCGAAAATAAAATGCCGATTTTCAAAATGGCTGGAAATCGAAAGCAGATAAGTGAGTCGTGATAACGGTATCACATGTAAAATGATATTGTCTAGGGCGCTCTTGTTTCACATTTCGTTTATCTTTTATCTATTTGAAGATATCACAGAACTACTGTAAAATTAGCGGTATTTTAATTTATCCGGGATGACGCCTCTTCAAGAACTCGCTTTTCTTTTTCAACGCACTACATTAATATTAATACTGCAGCGCAGAAATTGCAGTTTTTGCAGACTTTAACCCTTTCGCTGCATAATTATTTTTGAGGCCAATCCCCAAATTTTGGCATTTATTCACAAGAAAATGAAAGTCTTAGAATCAAAACCAAACGTTGTACAAATACTTCCTGTCATCACAGTATGCACATTATCTAGTTTGTTACGCTCCTGACACATCCGATTGTCAGTGTTGCCAACCTATCTACAAAAGTATGTATAACATTATTTGCTAGAAAATGTATTTTCTTAACGTAGGTGTAGGTAAATTGATACAAATATCACTATAAGAACTGCGAAACGTATATTTGTTGTCCCCGATCTCTGCGCGCATCCCGGTTGACAGTGTTGCCATCCTATTATAGTATTTTCTTTTTGTTTTGATATTTTCTAGATAAATTTTTGTTATTATTGACCATTCTTATGATTCTTTGCACCCCTCACATTGTTCGCACCCGATCTGATAGCATTATATTACCCAATATCGAAGGACGTCTGTTCTGTGTTTCATCCACCCCATGTATCACATTTGTCAGTGTTGCCAGCCTATTTCGAAATGAATTTTCTGTTTTTTTTTTTTTTTTTTTTTTTTTTGTAACATTCATAGTTTCCGCATGACGTTCGACAAGAGTATTTCCTACTACCGTCAAGAAAGAATTCTATGGTAATCAATCCAGTAGTCCCTAAGATTTCAGTGTTGCCACCTATTATCATTTTTTAAAAAAAATAATTGTGGTCAAAAATCATCGTTTCGATACGAAATTAACCACTTTCATCTTCGAACTCAGAATCTAACAAGAACGCAGCTTTCTGATTGTCTTTTCTTTGGATGCCATATCTTACTCCTCCAATTAGTACTTAAGCACACCTTACCAAACAAAGCAAGGCTCACTGCCTTAGTTCAAAGAATCACCGCCAGTTGGCAGCACAATGCAATGTATTATCGCTACAAAATATTCTGCATCATCAGTTAGACTAAAGTCGAATTTCGCAGGGAAGAGGTTAACTCAATTCATAACAAATAGTTGAATATCAAATAGTTATAAGCAAGAAATTGCAAAGAGTTGTAAAAATAAATAGATCATAATTACTCTCTCGTGGTTGGATTGCAGTTTAGCATTCCTTTTAGCTAAAGGTTATATGAGACAATGTACCTACAGACATTAGTCTTCCGCCGCGCCAAAAACGCGCAGTTAACCATATAGGCACGAGAAGGCTCTAGGCTTTGCTTTAGGGTTGGTAAGATCGTCCGCCAATATATTAAACAACATTAAGTATTTTTATTAATTAATCCACATTGGGCAGAGCTATTGTGATAATATAAAAAAACACAATTGCAAACAGTTTCAGCACAATAACCGTGTCATCAAAAGACTCTGCACTCCTTTTTCTGATGAAGACAGAGTTGGTGTGTTGAAACTGTTACGTGTTTGTGATTTTTCTTTTTTGTAGTATTACGATAACCTTGCTTAGTACGTTAGTACGTAGTAGTTTAACAATGTGGAAACAAGGCCTGCTAGAATAATAATAATAATAAAATTAAATATTCATCAGTTCATTGCTTAGTGTGTGAGGTATTTTCCTATGCAGTCTCCTTGGATTTCCGAGTTATTGGGTACCAAAGTTAAGATTTCAGCCTTTTGGCTTTCATATTTTTAGAGTAAAGAACCAGGACACCCTATGAAACATTTACAGCATATTCATGCTGAAATATCAAAATTAATAAGTAGGTCAAGACACCCTAAATGTAAGTGAAAGGGAGCAGATTATTCGTATCAGTTGAGTATCGATTACCAATAAAAGCGAGATATTTTAGAAAGAAAAAAATATCGCAGGAATGATATTAAAAAGCAAGAACTGAGGAATGATATTAACTTACGTTGTGGAAGGAAATAGGGACTGAGGAATGATATTAAATTATGTTGTGGAGAGAGACAGGAACTGAGGATTGATATTAACTTAATGTTGTGGAGGGAAACAGGAACTGAGGAATGATATTAACTTACGTTGTGGAGGGGAAACAGGAACTGAGGAATGATATTAACGTACGTTGTCGAGGGGAAACAGGAACTGAGGAAGATATTAACTTACGTTGTAGAGGGGAAACAGGAACTGAGGATTGATATTAACTTAATGTTGTGGAGGGGAAACAGGAACTGAGGAATGATATTAACTTACGTTGTGGAGGGAAACAGGAACTGAGGATTGATATTAACTTATGTTGTGGAGGGAAACAGGAATTGAAGAAGATATTAACTTGTTTTGGAGGGGAAACAGGAACTGAGGAATGATATTAACTTATGTTGTGGAGGGAAACAGGGACTGAGGAATGATGATGTAGAGGGATGAAGGGGTTGAGGAATCAATGAATGATAATGTTTTTCCACAATTACGAAATAACTAATACTGCTAATAAGCCTATTTTAAACTAAGAAATTCAATTTGATATTGTGTAGAAAGTAAAGTTATTTAATTATTCTTTCTTTTTCTAGGCGCATACGCCGTTGCTGGCCTCTGGGGACAGACACGTAAGTAGGAGAATTTTTCCTTTTATTATTTATAATAATAATTATTATTATTATTGTAAGTAATTTTACTGTGCGGCTTAGAATGATTACATGATCGTCATTCTTAATCACATTCAACCGAATAGAATGAGACCGTATTCCGTAACGGTTTGCGTCAACTCAATGCAAACTCTGCGCTTTAGTTTGCGTTAATAAGCATAGCAGTTATAATTTATTATTGCATTTTGCGTTGCGTTACGCTCCGCAATTTTTGGTAAGGCTGATGCGAAATAAGCCCCTGTGTCTATTTACTGTTATGTTCACAGCCGGTCCTAGGCAATTTGCCGCCCTGTGCAATGTCATTATTTGCCGCCTCCTTTCTCCAGAAAGAACAAATCTTAAAAGTCATAATTTTAACTATGCTACTCATCATGAACAACGAAGGGGGGAAGTGCACTCGCACTCAGAAAGGACGAAACACTACAATCTCGTTGTGTCTGCTTTTTCTTTAAATAACAATCTATTATGTTAGTGAAAGATAAAGCAAACACATACAGAGGAAAGATGGTAATCTTTTTATAAAATTCAATATCGAGCTTCAATCTCAACATATCAGTTTGCGATTTCCAGTGCATCTAGCTCTTTTATTTTTATTTCTTGATTTTCCTTCTACATCTGCTATTTTTTTTAATGTTTCCCTTTCAATTATAAGGAATTTGTTTGTGTAAAAGGCGCCGTTTTCATATCAAAACGGTGATAACTAAATGGAACAGGTGTTCGCTACTGTTCGAGAATTGAATTGTTTTGTATTTGACAGCAATGAAGCAATTCATGCTGGGATTTGTTTGACCATTTGCTTCAGCCTTGTCCATGTAACTTTAAACTGTGACCTAAACATGATTTATGAATGTAGTACTCAAATAGAAGGGCAGCTTATTAATTTAAGTACTGTCATCATGAAATCTGCTTCCAGCAACAAATATTTATTTTAAGTAATATAATTATGACAAACTTTACCGCTCTGTTCAAATGCACCTATTGCACATACGGTAGAACCGGCTCTGGTTATAATACAGTAGCAGAACCCTTCATTTAGGCGAAATCCGGAAAAAAAATGTACAGAAATGATTTATGCCTTGTTTGAAAGGTTTGTGTTTGTACTTCAACATAACCAAAATCCCTCTCGGGAATACCAAGATATGACGTCATCAATATGGCCGCCAGTGAATTTCACCCCAGTACATTGAAAAGTGCATAAAACTTCTACCGTTCATTAGAAAAGTTAAATTTTCGGTTCATTTCTTAGAGAATACATCAGAAAATAATTTATGTAAAAAATACCATGCATATATTGCCTCCATTTTTAAATATGGCGTCTAAGAACAAAAGAAATCGACTTTCATAGTGTGGATTACAGTGTTTAATGGTAAATTAAAACTCTTATATAAACTCTTATATGCGCAAATATATTTATATCAAGATTTGAGTATATCATGAACATTCAAACAAGCCCAGTACCTGTATTGTATGCGTTAAGATGGCAGAGATGTAACCTGTTTTATAGTGCAAGGTGTATTTTCTCGTTGAAAGTATTAAGCGAATATGACTTCAGTAAGGAACAGTATCTCCAGAAGTACAAATAATTTCTTGCAGTAAATTCCCGGACACCACGATTGTGGTTGCAGTATTTCGAACATGTGGAAACTGAAATTATTTGTTCATACTGAGCAAATAGGTGATTTACACTTGTACTTATTAGCTGTCAGTTGTATGCTCAATCTCTTTGCAGTAACTGGACACGCAAAAAATGCAAAATATGCTCGCACGTACTTGCAATTCCTGTACAAACTCCCAGCATCTCATCCCTGGTTATATAAACAGTTCATATCAAAGTTGGTTACGCTTTTGGTTACTCTTTCTTATGAGAAGATTTGTATTATTTGCAATACATGGTGGCGAGGTAAGCGAGATATCCTGGGAAGAGTCAGGGAATTTGAAATTTCGAGAAAAGTTACAGAATTCTCAGAATTTCTGCTACTAGTCAGGGAGATTTCAAGCTTTCGAAAGCATAAGTGCCATTGTGTAACAGCGTGGACATTTTTTTAATCATAATTTTTCGTTATCGCATCCTTGCAGTATCAAACATTTATTTCAAGAAACAAATTTCTACTGCTCCTTTAATCTGTCATTTGGAACCGACAGTAGTTGGCAGAATAATAAAAACAAAAATTTGTGTGGAAAGTTCTGTTAGCATTTGATTCAACAGAGAAAGGAACGCATATATTGTAAAATAGTTTACAAGACATTATTGAGTATGTAGTTTTTATAATAGTTTGAGGTCATAATGAAAGGAAAATTGTTACATTTGAATAAACTGAGGAAGAATGTAAATATTGTAGGTATAAAATCTTCAATACGTTTTTTTATTATTATTATTTTACTCGAGATTTCTTCATAGTTTGTTATTAAAATACTTGCCAACATATCCTCATTTTATTCTTCTAACAAACCAATATATGTTGACGCGTGGGAGACTCGGGTTCGATTCCCGGCGGGAGCTCATGTGGTTCGGATTCCACGTTAATCAGTAGGTCCACGTCTCATATAGCCTCGCTGCTGAACGGGACGTTAAACTCAAAATCAACTCAACTCAATATATGTTGATAGTAAAGTAGTTTAGATTAATCAAGCTCCTGGGCTTTCAGAATTTCATGTCACCCTCCCCCCCTTCCCGTTACAAAATCCTGGCTAAACGAACCAATATATGTTTCAGTAAAATAGTTTAGAATGATCGAGCCCCTGGTGTGGTGACCAGGGCCGGCGAGAGCGGTCGCGGGCCCCGAGGCTGAGCAATCCCGGGCCCCTTACACGTTACCTTTATAACTTTTTACGTACTTACCACTTTGGACGGAGGTAAACTAAAATGAACATTAAGGCTTATTTTGAACTCTTTATTAGACCATTAATGCGTTTAATTTACATGTTAAACAGTATTGCTATATCTCCAAATAAGTGAATAATAAGAACTCTGAACCTAGCCTATGTTCACTGTTCGCTGAAAACAAAACAAAACAACAACAAAAAACCTCATTAATTTACTATTTATGACTTTGTTTAGACCCTATAGTTGTTGGTTCTAAGATTTTTGAAGGCTTCAAAACTAAAATGAATAAAAAAATAATATATTTAATACAACAGTATCAAAATACAGAAAAAAGTAACTTATCTAATAGCAAAAGTTCTTCCCCAATGCTCAATCAAATGCTGAAAACAAACTAATTTGTGAAGGAAATAGAAAAGGCACGTATTAAATAGTTAATAAAAGTTGAGAAAGTAAATGTTCTCAACCATCCAACCTACCCTGTATTATGCATATCTTTGCACAAATTGTTGCTATAAATAATTATATAGAAGTAAGCTATGCAGTTAGTCTTCCTTAATTAGAGACATGAAGCATTAGGCCTAATTTAGTTATTTCAATGAAATATTGCTCAAATTAACTATAGTGTGATTAATAGTGTGATATTAATAGTAATTGTAGGAGAAATTTATTATATGTATTACTACTAGACAACTGTTACAGTTACAATGTATCCTTTTCTACGTATAGTTACAACAAAATTCCCTTTCTGGCCTTTTCAGGGCGAATTCATCAATGATAGCTTCCAGTTTGGTACACTTGACAAGTTCTGTCTCCCCTGCCAACAAGCCTAAGCTTGATAATCTGTCTTGACATACTGTAGAGCGTAAAACATTCTTTACTCTATTTACAGAGAAAAAGAGCGCTCTGCACTAGCAACGGTAGCAGGGATTGTGGGGAATGTACGAAGGGCCACTGTCAGATTTGGAAATACAGTTTCTAGATTCAAAGTTTTGATGTTATTTAGGAGATCCCATGGTGAAAGAGTTTTCTCACAAAAATTAGCCGAATATATTAATTTCTATGCAGTTCATCAGAACGATCATCTCCTAAATCTTTTGGGTATCGCTGAACTAGTGCAGCTGCTTGTTCTTGGATCTGGTCACCTGTCATTTCTTTGCAAGACCACAGTACACAAAAATTGTTACACAAAGAGCGTAGTGATTGGAAGCAAACTGAGCAAGAATATACAACATTTAGTCATTCTTTATCCTCGGCCGCCGGACCCCCTTTGGGGCCCTGGGCCCCAGGGCTCTGACCCCTCCTGCCTTCACCTCTCGCCGGCTCTGGTGGTGACCACAGTATTTCATGTGACGAACCCTTTCCCTTTCACGAAATCCTGGCTACGTGCCTGTGTATATATACACCCATCTTCATGCTAAGTTTGGTTTAGTTAATAATGGCAGAAAAAGTTAATTACGAAAACTACGAATATTTGAAAAGTTCCAAATTTCGCCATTTTGAAATTTATCATACGATCATACAAGCTAAATAGCATGTATGCTAGAGGGTGACGAATAGAAATATTACATAGAATTTTTCACTAAATTTCTGATATTAGGGTTTCTGCAGTAAGTAGCGTTGTAAAGAAATATTCCTTATATAAAGCGCACTTAGAAAAGTCGATTTATTTTGTTGTTAGACGACATATTTAAAAATGGCGGCAATATATGCATGGTATTTTTCACATAAATTATTTTCTGATGTATTCCCTGACAAATGAATCGCAAATGTAACTTTTCTACTGAACGGTAGAGGTTTCATGCACTTTTCAATGTACACAGGTGAAATTCACGGTCAGCCATTTTAATGACGTTACGGGCAGCCATTTTAATATTCCCGAGAAGGATTTTGGTGGATTTTGGTTATGTTGAAGTACAAACGTAAATCTTTCAAACAAGCCATAAATCGTTTCTGTACCATTTTTTTCCGGGTTCACCCTTTTTTCTACTGTACCATTAGGTTGGGGCCGCGGTAGCTCAATGGTAGAGCGTTCACCTCTGGTGCTTAGGGTCCCGGGTTCGATCCCAGCCCCCGCCAAGTGAACTTTGTGGTGGACAAACACCGTGTGCATGGGTTTTCTCGGGGTTCTCCCGTTTCCTCCCATTTTCTTCATTCCACCATTTCATTCATTACTCATCATCACCGTCTCCTTTAGCCTAGTCGGCATAACCGTGGGACGTAAAACTCAAAAATTTCATTTCATTTTTTTGTACTATTAGGTTGCCTTTGTAGATACGTACTTACACTGTTCCACACATTAACCGTGTACGTAGTAGTTATAGATTTGAAAAAAAAAAAAAAAAAAAAAAAACCTTACCAGTCGATAGAGCAGAAAGTCTTTGAGAAACTACACGAGAAAGTTCATGGCGCAAGGGTAGTGAATAAATATACTGTATTCAGCGTTATGTTTGACTTTCTCTTGTTATTCTTGGCCTCGAGGGTTTAAGAGGGCGAATAGAAGAGTACATTTGAGATTCTGTGGTCTGGAAGACACAAGACTTCGGGAAATGTTTACACAGCACCGAATACGTCCTCTTCTCTCTTGATTCGCTAAATAAAGGGAAAAGAAAGAAAGCAATTTCTAAGGTTCCTGATTTTTAGCCTGCACTTGAAACAAAATTAAGCCGTCGTTCTGGAAGGAAAAAAAAACAGTGTTATCAGGTCTCAAGGAAATATTTTTTTAAAAAAGGAGGAGGAGGAGCTTGTAATATTCTTCATTTCTTGACCAATAGAAAACTCCACTTAGTTTTTTTTTTTTTTTTTCTTATCACTAAACCTGCCGAGTTCCACTAAAAGCAAAACTAGTTTGTCAAGTAAAATTGTGTTTTTAATTATTCAAACTGTAATCTTTTTTGGGGGTAGGAGGAGGGAAGCTTATTCTCTTCATACGTCTGCACGCAATCTGTCATTAATAGAATGTTTTCGCTTCAACGCGAAACTTTTCATGCTGGAGCGTGTTTTTTTTTTCTTTCTTTCCATGAGTTTTTCGTGTATTCTAACTAAATACTAGAAAAAAGAATTCCTATGTATCTTTAATAATATTACTCAACGTTCCCTACCCTAGAGAAAAAGGAGACAACACGATACGAGGTGGTTCATTGAAGAATTTTGGTAGGACTAGAATAAAAAAATGTGTTACAAGTGTATAACTTATATAAAAGAATCATAACATTTTAATGAAGGTCATACCCAAGAGGAAAGTAAGGTGTTTAAGGTTAGAAGCGTTGAGCGAGTTTTAAATGTTAAATATAGCTTTTATTTTTAAGACTGCTGGATATAAGGGGGCCGATCCTGGGGGCCGGGCTTCCCCAAAGCTCATGTGGGCCCTGTATTGTATTTATAACAATATTTGGCATAATTTGAATGCAATTTGTCTTAAAATCCTCAGATATATATACCTTCTGCATCTGAATGCCCCCACCACCACCACCAATTTACAGAGAAATCGGCGCCCTTGGCTGGATATATCGATAACATTTAGAAGTTCGTTATTGGACAATAGTGAATGAACGCTTTTTTATTGCTTCGAATGATATTCATTACAATAATAGACTAAAAGAAAAAAAGAAAAGAGTTGGTTCTCAGTTCGACCTCTATGTACAGAGTCCTTTCAGTAAGTTCCGAAATTACCTGAAATAATATTTTTAACGATTCCAGAAAAAATATTACTACGAAATAATATTTTTAACGATGCCAGAAAAAAATATTACTACGTTAGTTTTCTTGCACTACACACTAGCGAAATCGTTCGTAGAGGCTGTATGTGAACGTCGTAGAAAAGTTGTCAACTAGAACGCTGTTCAGTATCACCAGCACGTTCGCAGGACTGTTCCTAGAAGCTGTAGAACATCGTAGAAGTCAACTAGTACGCTGTTCAGCATCGCCAGCACGTTCGCGGGACTGTTCCTAGAAGCTGTAGAACGTCTGCGGCATCACGTTGGCGGAACTGTTCGTAGAAGTTCTAGAACGCCTTAGGAAAGTTGTCAACTGGAACGTAGTTTACCACCGCCGTCACGTTCGCGGACCCTAGAACGTTCATAGAGGCTCTAGAACGTTCTAGAAAAGCCAAATAGAACGCGAGAGGCCACGGTGGCTCAATGGTAGAACGCTTACCTCTGCTGCTTGGGTTCCCTGTTTCGATTCCCGGCCAGGTAAGTTTGTGGTGGACAGTATCATGTGCGTTGGTTTTCTCGGGGGATTCCCGTTTTCTTCCACATTCTCGTTCCACCAATTCTTCCATCATCGTTCACTTGCTTTAATCATTGTCTCCCTTAGCCTAAAGGACATAATCGTGGGACGTTAAACTCAAAGATTTTATTTCATTTCTGTTGCAATTGATCAATTCGTAATTTTCTCTCCAAGCTGCTCTGGACGGGAAAGACTCCCTAATCTCACAGTCTCCGCGCTGCACTGGGCAGGAGCTACTAACCCACCTCTATGCTGCTCTGGGCAAGAAATTCCTGAGCAGGAGAAGGCTCCCTTCGTCTCCACGCTGAACTGAGCAGAAGAAGGCTCCCTTCGTCTCTACGCTGAACTGGGCAGGAGATACCAACTCACCTCCGCGCTGCTACGGCCAAGAATTGAGTTGAGTTGAGTTGATTCTAACGTCCGCTTTCAGCAGCGAGGATATATGAGACGTGGACCTACTGATTAACGTGGAATCCGAACCACTTGAGCTCCCGCCGGGAATCGAACCCGGGCCTCCGACGCGAAAGGCGCGTACGCTAACCGCTTAGCCACGGAGGAGCTCGGCCAGGAAGTCCAAACTCATAAAAAAGGAGTATTATTTAGAGATACCTATACCTACTTATTTGTAGCACAATGTACAGAGAATTTGTACAGGACTTTGTACGAGGGAAAAGAAAATCCCATTTACCGTCTTTACCATACATTACACTATACTTTTCGTATAAATTCTGAATCCCCCTTCCTTACTTAGGATTCGCATTGTAAACACCCTATACAGCCTACAGCCTCTTCTTTGGTATTACCAGAAGTATGCCAAGTTAACGATATGGATTTGTATATCAGACAGACATACAAACATTCAGCTTTATGTTCTGTATAAGGTTATCTAGGCTTATACTGATATTACAAGGAGTTACACACAGAAATTCAGAAAGGTGACTCTCATTTTGTCCAAAACTGCCTTTAATAGAAGCTTCCACCTTCTAGAGTGAGGTTCCTTGTAAAGCCACTAGTTGTCCATATAAGTGTGCGGAAAGTTTCCGAGCGGAAAATATAATTTCCGCCACTGGCCTTCAGACATCAGAGGAATTGCATTTTTAGTTAGTTCGTGATGCATGCACTAAACTTTGTGTAAGCAAATTTATTAGTTAGAAGTACTGCGGTTAATTCTGATGTAGAAATATTGGGAGGAGGAAGGTCTCTATCTTAAAATTAATGTAGTTTTCTGGTCGTATAACTATGTTTGGGAATAAGTAGATAAATTAAGACACATTCCTGTCGCAGGAAGGAATCACAAAAAAAGGCGTAACAGTGTTCATTCTGCCATTACTGGCAGGTTACTTGCCGCAACTGACAAGCTTCCATGCTCCACTGTCTTCTACTAATCTCTTCGCTCTATGGACGTTCGATTTTTCTGTTTAGATATCGTCCATCAATTGTAGCCTCCTTCGCCCTCTCCCTGTCTTTCCTGCCACCATACTCTCTACCACGTCCCTCATGATACAGTTCCTTCTTAGCCAATGTCCCAAACAGTTTTTCTTCCTCTTCTTAATAATATCTAGAAACAGTTCTCTTTTGCCCCATCATTTCTAAC
Organism: Thermobia domestica; assembly: GCF_964235325.1. Lineage (NCBI taxonomy): Eukaryota > Metazoa > Arthropoda > Insecta > Zygentoma > Lepismatidae > Thermobia > Thermobia domestica. The sequence continues at coordinate 4,317 of NW_027657105.1, read as the reverse complement.
ACCCTCTCATTCGTTTTGCGCTCGATCCAACTTATTCTCTCCATTCTTCTCCACACTCACATTTCAAAATCTTCCAGTCGTTTCTCATAATTTTTTTTATGTAATGTTAATGCTTCTGCCCCATACGGCACAATACTCCACAAAAGCATTTTATGAATCTTGTTCTCAACTCTTTATTCAAGATCCCACGAAACACTTTTCTTTCTCCTAAAAGCATGAAGGAAAAGGCTGTAGGCTGTATAAGATGTTTAAAATGCGAATCCTAAGTAAGGAAGGGGGGGACTAAGAATTCATATGAAAAGTGTAGTGTATGTATGGTAGGACGATACATTCGATTTCCTTTTCCCTCATCTTTATTATAAAAAGTTCTATACAAGGTCTTTGTACACTATGCTACAAATAAGTGGTATCTCTAAATAATAGTCCTTTCTCTATGAGGTTGGGCCTCTTGCTTGTAGCAGCGCGGAGACGGATTGGTGTTTCTTGTTCAGTACAGCGAGGAGACGAAAGGAACCTTTTACACGTAGAAGAGCGGAGGTGGGTTGGTGTCTCCTGCCCAGTGCAGCATGGAGACGAAGGGAACCTCATGCTCGTAGCAGCGTAGAGCTAGGTAATATTTCCTGCTCAGTGTAGTGCGGAGACGAATAGGAACTTCTTTCCCAGAACAGCATAAAGGTGGGTTAGTAGCTCCTGCCCAGTGCAGCGCGGAGATTAATATGGTTAGGGAGTCTCTCCCGCTCAGAGCAACTTGGAGAGAAAGGTAGGAATTGATCAATTGCAACTGATGTCTTTTGCCTTTTGACATGCTGTTTTATAGCTGAATTTGGAGGTGTAGCTTGTGGAGGGGCTGTAGGGGTGTCTTCATTGCTCTCCGTGTCCTCCTCGTATTTAACCATTCCTATTCTTGCTTTTATTTCATGTTCACACATCATATCATCATTAATAATACTACTCATGTATCGATCTTCGTTGTTAGTGTCGTAAATTACAGCTTTAATGTACCCGAAGAAGCTTCCATCAGTACAGCTATAGTTACATACATGTCGCTTTCGTTGAACTGTTTTGTCATCTCATCCCCATCCCCCGAAAGAAAAGAGAATCTTCATAGATCCGAGATATACGAGGTGCATCCAAAGAATTAGTTTTGTCAGTGCTCGAAGATAACACGATGATCAGAGCGGCTTGTACTTCCGCAGGATTGGATGAGGAACACGCAGCCATAATTTGGCACAGTTGTGTGGAGTCGATGGTGGGATAACTTCATATGGTAGACATGAGTGCGACCATATAGTCTCCCAACGAGTATGGTAATCAGATACCTTGACGCTGAGTAGATATCGGCGTCAGAGATCCTCCAGGAGTTGCATGAAGTGTATGAACCGAATGCCATGAATTAAGGTATAGTCATAAGATGTTGCAGATAATTCACAGCAGGCCGCACCAATGTGCATGACGAGCACCGTAGTACCCGACTAGGGATTATTGGGATATTGTTGACTATTCCTTGTACAGCCCCGACTTCATGCCCAGCGCATTCCACCTGCTCCTCAACCATAAGCTTCTTCAGACAACGTTACGACAGCCCAGGTGAGTTATATATAATTCTGACATCCTGGTTCCAGTCCTTGGCGGCAGAATTCTTTGACAAAAGGGGTGCAGAAGCTGGTGCTACGTCACGATAAATGATTAACAAGGATGGTGCATGTGTTGAAAAGTAAGTTATGTATCATTAACTCCACAGTAATGAAATCATTTGTTTCTGATGGTCGTCTTTCATTGTACAGTCCATCGAAACTTACTTTTTGGATGCACCTCGTATGATGAAAAGTGCTCTTAACCCTTTTAGGTTCTAGTACCTGATTATTCGATTTAAAAAGTACCAATAAAGCTTTTTACTTCAGGAGTTTTTGTTTTCCCAAGCATGGAGGTATTGTAGAATACATTACGTATGGTTTCACGCCTGTCTGTGTCGAGATATAGGCCTAGGGGTGATGACGTCATACCTTTAAAATTATTTTTCGTTAGGCTTATTTTTATTAGTTTTTGGCGGGCTTACTTTTGCACCTAGAAGATTAAAATTTTGCGTAAACATTCAATCCACCGAGTAGTATTTATCAGATTTTTTTTTTTTTTATACATCACTGCGTTAACACAGGGGCAAAAAGGTAAAGAAAAGGGATATTTTTTATGCCTCAGATACATGATGGAGACATGAATAACACCGTTTGAAAGAATGTTCTGTTCTGAAGAGAATGAAGTACGAATCATATGATCCTAGGGTAAATTGGGATGTTTTAGGAAATTTTTACCTGAGATCCTGAAAAAAAATTTTTGGTTAGGCCTATTCTTATTATTTTATAGCGGGCTTACCTTTGCATATAGAAGATTGAAATTTTACACAAACATTCAATCCACCCGAGTAGGCTAGTACTTATCATTTTTTTCAGATCTCTGCGTTAACACAGGGGGTCCAGAGGGATACAAAATTCGAAAACAATCCGAGAAAAATCCCGATTTCTCTTAAAATTTCTCGCCTCAATGATATGATAGGAAAATGTGAATGGTACCATTTGAAATGCTCCGCTTGACTAAAAGTCACCTACCTAAAAATAGAAATAATTTACGTAAAAAAGAAAAAAGAATCTAAAAGAGTTAATCCACACTAGCTGTCTTTTGAGCTCTCCTGCTCTCTCTTAAGAAAGAAGAAAACAAATGAGGGAAAATGAAGAAATAGGATTTGGAAATTCATGGACACGAAACAAAAATAAAAACAGATGATTTGAAGCGATTTACTTGGTACGTGCGGTACTCACAACAACAAAATGGCCGACCAAAGTAAAGAAGGGTCAATTAGTGTGAAGTAAGTTGTGCAAATGATGTTAGCGGTAGCTTCTTTTTGAGGAAGAAGGCAGAAAATAGCCAGAAACTGAAGGCATGAAGAAAGAGAAGGTTGAAGAACGAAACGTGACTTTCATAAGAACGTTTTCGCAAACAACGGAGAACAAAACAACAAAAAAAGGAATCGCGAGTTGATTTTCATTTGTTCTTTTTTTTTTTTGCTTCCTCTTCTGTTGTTTCTTCGTACCTTTCTCCTTCACTTCTGTATGTATACTTACTTACTTTTCTGACTTTAGTTGTTTTTTCCCGAAGGGATTTCGGGCGGAGAGTAGATAAACTTCCTTATTTTATTTCACTGCGGTGCGGCGAGGCATACAGGAACGTTTGAAGCGTTGCCAATTTCAAGGTGAAATCACCAATCTTCTTCGTTTCACTTTATTTCTCTTTTGTTTGCGTAAAAGAACAACCATTCTGTCTAGGATAAGATATATTTCATGTAAACACACTCGCATAAACTTAATACATTATCAAGAGCCATTACAATGTATCATGTTGGTGTTAAACCTTCCTAGTGGGATTAGCATGAATTTAGTACTGACTAGCAGAATGCCCATTCTTCGCACGGGGAGAATACGTTCCATTTCGGACATAAAAGGAAGCAAAACTGTCATCGATCAACTTACGGACCTCCTAACTATGAATTCGACACTAATGTAGGTCATTCTCAATTATTTTTACGTATCATCGTCCCCCTTAGGAGTACTAATAGGGGCTGAATTTGGATTTAAACACCACCGGAAGTGTCACTGCTCGCCTCAGCGACCCCAAAAACTATGGATTCGACATTAATACCGGTTCTTTTTCGGTCATTTTTATATATCTATCCCCCTCACTCAAGTTGCAGGGCTGAATTTAGATTTAAATTTGATCGAAAGTGTCACTGTTCACCTCAGCGATCCAGAGAACTATCGATCCGACACTAATATCAGTCATTGAGAATCATATTAAATATCTCCCCCTCCCCTAAGTGGCACCGTGAAAGTGAAGTGATAAAACCTTTCCAGGCCCGAATCTCATCGATTATTAATATACTGCATTACAATTCTAATATGCCCATGAAGTTTCAATCAGTACAGTTGCATCGGTAAGTCTGTATTTTCATTCAACTACTAGGGTAATCCCAAAAGTAGGCGCTGACGACACAAGGAAACTGTTCGAGTTGCTGTTGACAAGACTGTTGTGTTTGTTTTCCTCCATTCCCAAATAAGCCTGCGCGCATTTGGCTGGGACGCTCTTGGCTTGTCAGTCGTTTTAATGGAGCTCCCGTTTGGCGCTACCACCAAGTGTGAAGTTCGCACAGCTATTCGGTTTTTGAACACAAAAGGCGTTAAACTAATTGAAATTCATTGCCAATTGACGGAAGTGTATAGATGTCAACAACGTCCGCAAGTGGTGTAGGGAATTTACAGCCGGTCGTAC
>NW_027657104.1:0-41670 GCF_964235325.1 Thermobia domestica | reverse complement strand
CAAACTTATTTACATATTTTGATGAAATAAAGCTAAAATTGAAGAGGAAACCCCTCCATTTTGTCCTGTTGCGATAAGGGCCCTTTGCCCTTGAAGAAACATTAAAATTCCTCTTATAACGTTTGTTTCTCTTTTTTAGTTTTTTCAAAATAAAACAGATTCGATTCCATTATATGTGGCTTTGACACACCATACTGTGCTTAACGAATGACAAAAGAGGAATATGTTACTGTGCCATTCAGAAGTACATACTGGGCATTCGTTAATATATGCACTTTCTTCACATTTTGAAAACCAATTTATACTTTCTGTACTACAAAGCTGAATTTTGCATCACCCTGTATATTTTTTCCAAATCTCAACCAAATATGCTAACTAAATGTTCTACACATCATCATGGGAAAATAAATGCACAAATTACTAGAAATTGCACTAAAAAATGAACGTACTACCTGTTTCTTTAGAAGAAATTGTTAACCCTCTCACGGCTGATGAGACCACGTGACACTCGTTGTAACTGGAAAATATATGGCTTCAACCACTAATTTCTTCAATTTTTTTTAAAAAACTCTCCTATTTGGTATATATGTTGTTAGGCAACTATTCAACAATATAGCATATGTCATTCTGCATATGTATTATATTGTTATCCATTGTTACTATATACTACATACTATTCGCCATATCTCCCAAACTTATTTACATATTTTGACGAAAGAAACGTAAAATTGAAGAGGAAACCCCTCCATTTTGTCCTGTTGCGATAAGTGTCCTTTGCCCTTGAAGAAACGTTAAAATTTCTATTATAACGTTTGGGTCTGTTTTTTAGTTTTTTCAAAATAAAACAGATTCGATTCCATTATATGTGGCTTTGACACACCATACTGTGCTTAACGAATGATAAAAGAGGAATATGTTACTGTGCCATTCAGAAGTACATACAGGGCATTCGTTAATATATGCACTTTCTTCACATTTTGAAAACCAATTTATACTTTTTGTACTACAAAGCTGCATTTTGCATCACCCTGTATATTTTTTCCAAATCTCAACCAAATATGCTAACTAAATGTTCTACACATCATCATGGGAAAATAAATGCACAAATTAGTAGAAATTGCACTAAAAAATGAACGTAGTACCTGTTTCTTTAGAAGAAATAGTTAACCCTCTCACGGCTGATGAGACCACGTGACACTCGTTGTAACTGGAAAATATATGGCTTCAACCACTAATTTCTTCAATTTTTTTAAAAAAACTCTCCTATTTGGTGTATATGTTGTTAGGCAACTATTCAACAATATAGCATATGTCATTCTACATATATATTATATTGTTATCCATTGTTACTATATACTACATACTATTCGCCATATCTCCCAAAGTTATTTACATATTTTGACGAAAGAGAGGTAAAATTGAAGAGGAAACCCCTCCATTTTGTCCTGTTGCGATAAGTGTCCTTTGCTCTTGAAGAAACGTTAAAATTTCTCTTATAACGTTTGTTTCTGTTTTTTAGTTTTTTCAAAATAAAACAGATTCGATTCCATTATATGTGGCTTTGACACACCATACTGTGGTTAACGAATGATAAAAGAAGAATATGTTACTGTGCCATTCAGAAGTACATACAGGGCATTCGTTAATATATGCACTTTCTTCACATTTTGAAAACCAATTTATACTTTCTGTACTACAAAGATGAATTTTGCATCACCCTGTATATTTTTTCGAAATCTCAACCAAATATGCTAACTAAATGTTCTACACATCATGATGGGAAAATAAATGCACAAATTACTACAAACTGCACAAAAAAATGAACGTAGTACCTGTTGCTTTAGAAGAAATAGTTAATCCTCTCACGGCTGATGAGACCACGTGACACGCGTTGTAACTGGAAAATGTATGGCTTCAACCACTAATTTCTTCAATTTTTTTTAAAAACTCTCCTATTTGGTACATATATGTTGTTAGGCAACTATTCAACAATATAGCATATGTCATTCTACATATATATTATATTCTTATCCATTGTTACTATATACTACATACTATTCGCCATAACTCCCAAAGTTATTTACATATTTTGACGAAATAAAGCTCAAATTGAAGAGGAAACCCGTCCATTTTGTCCTGTTGCGAAAAGGGTCCTTTGCCCTTGAAGAAACGTTAAAATTCCTCTTATAACGTTTGTTTCTCTTTTTTAGTTTTTTCAAAATAAAACAGATTCGATTCCATTATATGTGGCTTTGACACACCATACTGTGGTTAACGAATGATAAAAGAGGAATATGTTACTGTGCCATTCAGAAGTACATACAGGGCATTCGTTAATATATGCAATTTCTTCACATTTTGAAAACCAAGTTAAATTTTCTGTACTACAAAGCTGAATTTTGCATCACCCTGTATATTTTTTACAAATCTCAACCAAATATGCTAACTAAATGTTCTACACATCATCATGGGAAACTAATGCACAAATTACTACAAACTGCACTAAAAAATGAACTTAGTACCTGTTGCTTTAGAAGAAATAGTTAACCCTCTCACAGCTGATGAGACCACGTGAGACTCGTTGTAACTAGAAAATGTATGGCTTCAACCACTAATTTCTTCAATTTTTTTAAAAAACTTTCCTATTTGGTATATATATGTTGTTAGGCAACTATTCAACAATATAGCATATGTCATTCTACATATATATTATATTGTTAATCATTGTTACTATATACTACATACTATTCGCCATATCTCCCAAACTTATTTACATATTTTGATGAAATAAAGCTAAAATTGAAGAGGAAACCCCTCCATTTTGTCCTGTTGCGAAAAGGGTCCTTTGCCCTTGAAGAAACGTTAAAATTCCTCTTATAACGTTTGTTTCTCTTTTTTAGTTTTTTCAAAATAAAACAGATTCGATTCCATTATATGTGGCTTTGACACACCATACTGTGGTTAACGAATGATAAAAGAGGAATATGTTACTGTGCCATTCAGAAGTACATACAGGGCATTCGTTAATATATGCAATTTCTTCACATTTTGAAAACCAAGTTAAATTTTCTGTACTACAAAGCTGAATTTTGCATCACCCTGTATATTTTTTCCAAATCTCAACCAAATATGCTAACTAAATGTTCTACACATCATCATGGGAAAATAAATGCACAAATTACTAGAAATTGCACTAAAAAATGAACGTACTACCTGTTTCTTTAGAAGAAATTGTTAACCCTCTCACGGCTGATGAGACCACGTGACACTCGTTGTAACTGGAAAATATATGGCTTCAACCACTAATTTCTTCAATTTTTTTTAAAAAACTCTCCTATTTGGTATATATGTTGTTAGGCAACTATTCAACAATATAGCATATGTCATTCTGCATATGTATTATATTGTTATCCATTGTTACTATATACTACATACTATTCGCCATATCTCCCAAACTTATTTACATATTTTGACGAAAGAAAGGTAAAATTGAAGAGGAAACCCCTCCATTTTGTCCTGTTGCGATAAGTGTCCTTTGCCCTTGAAGAAACGTTAAAATTTCTATTATAACGTTTGGGTCTGTTTTTTAGTTTTTTCAAAATAAAACAGATTCGATTCCATTATATGTGGCTTTGACACACCATACTGTGCTTAACGAATGATAAAAGAGGAATATGTTACTGTGCCATTCAGAAGTACATACAGGGCATTCGTTAATATATGCACTTTCTTCACATTTTGAAAACCAATTTATACTTTTTGTACTACAAAGCTGCATTTTGCATCACCCTGTATATTTTTTCCAAATCTCAACCAAATATGCTAACTAAATGTTCTACACATCATCATGGGAAAATAAATGCACAAATTAGTAGAAATTGCACTAAAAAATGAACGTAGTACCTGTTTCTTTAGAAGAAATAGTTAACCTTCTCACGGCTGATGAGACCACGTGACACTCGTTGTAACTGGAAAATATATGGCTTCAACCACTAATTTCTTCAATTTTTTTAAAAAAACTCTCCTATTTGGTGTATATGTTGTTAGGCAACTATTCAACAATATAGCATATGTCATTCTACATATATATTATATTGTTATCCATTGTTACTATATACTACATACTATTCGCCATATCTCCCAAAGTTATTTACATATTTTGACGAAAGAGAGGTAAAATTGAAGAGGAAACCCCTCCATTTTGTCCTGTTGCGATAAGTGTCCTTTGCTCTTGAAGAAACGTTAAAATTTCTCTTATAACGTTTGTTTCTGTTTTTTAGTTTTTTCAAAATAAAACAGATTCGATTCCATTATATGTGGCTTTGACACACCATACTGTGGTTAACGAATGATAAAAGAAGAATATGTTACTGTGCCATTCAGAAGTACATACAGGGCATTCGTTAATATATGCACTTTCTTCACATTTTGAAAACCAATTTATACTTTCTGTACTACAAAGATGAATTTTGCATCACCCTGTATATTTTTTCGAAATCTCAACCAAATATGCTAACTAAATGTTCTACACATCATGATGGGAAAATAAATGCACAAATTACTACAAACTGCACAAAAAAATGAACGTAGTACCTGTTGCTTTAGAAAAAATAGTTAATCCTCTCACGGCTGATGAGACCACGTGACACGCGTTGTAACTGGAAAATGTATGGCTTCAACCACTAATTTCTTCAATTTTTTTTAAAAACTCTCCTATTTGGTACATATATGTTGTTAGGCAACTATTCAACAATATAGCATATGTCATTCTACATATATATTATATTCTTATCCATTGTTACTATATACTACATACTATTCGCCATATCTCCCAAATTTATTTACATATTTTGACGAAATAAAGCTCAAATTGAAGAGGAAACCCATCCATTTTGTCCTGTTGCGAAAAGGGTCCTTTGCCCTTGAAGAAACGTTAAAATTCCTCTTATAACGTTTCTTTCTGTTTTTTAGTTTTTTCAAAATAAAACAGATTCGATTCCATTATATGTGGCTTTGACACACCATACTGTGGTTAACGAATGATAAAAGAGGAATATGTTACTGTGCCATTCAGAAGTACATACAGGGCATTCGTTAATATATGCAATTTCTTCACATTTTGAAAACCAAGTTAAATTTTCTGTACTACAAAGCTGAATTTTGCATCACCCTGTATATTTTTTCCAAATCTCAACCAAATATGCTAACTAAATGTTCTACACATCATCATGGGAAAATAAATGCACAAATTACTAGAAATTGCACTAAAAAATGAACGTACTACCTGTTTCTTTAGAAGAAATTGTTAACCCTCTCACGGCTGATGAGACCACGTGACACTCGTTGTAACTGGAAAATATATGGCTTCAACCACTAATTTCTTCAATTTTTTTTAAAAAACTCTCCTATTTGGTATATATGTTGTTAGGCAACTATTCAACAATATAGCATATGTCATTCTGCATATGTATTATATTGTTATCCATTGTTACTATATACTACATACTATTCGCCATATCTCCCAAACTTATTTACATATTTTGACGAAAGAAAGGTAAAATTGAAGAGGAAACCCCTCCATTTTGTCCTATTGCGATAAGTGTCCTTTGCCCTTGAAGAAACGTTAAAATTTCTATTATAACGTTTGGGTCTGTTTTTTAGTTTTTTCAAAATAAAACAGATTCGATTCCATTATATGTGGCTTTGACACACCATACTGTGCTTAACGAATGATAAAAGAGGAATATGTTACTGTGCCATTCAGAAGTACATACAGGGCATTCGTTAATATATGCACTTTCTTCACATTTTGAAAACCAATTTATACTTTTTGTACTACAAAGCTGCATTTTGCATCACCCTGTATATTTTTTCCAAATCTCAACCAAATATGCTAACTAAATGTTCTACACATCATCATGGGAAAATAAATGCACAAATTAGTAGAAATTGCACTAAAAAATGAACGTAGTACCTGTTTCTTTAGAAGAAATAGTTAACCTTCTCACGGCTGATGAGACCACGTGACACTCGTTGTAACTGGAAAATATATGGCTTCAACCACTAATTTCTTCAATTTTTTTAAAAAAACTCTCCTATTTGGTGTATATGTTGTTAGGCAACTATTCAACAATATAGCATATGTCATTCTACATATATATTATATTGTTATCCATTGTTACTATATACTACATACTATTCGCCATATCTCCCAAAGTTATTTACATATTTTGACGAAAGAGAGGTAAAATTGAAGAGGAAACCCCTCCATTTTGTCCTGTTGCGATAAGTGTCCTTTGCTCTTGAAGAAACGTTAAAATTTCTCTTATAACGTTTGATTCTGTTTTTTAGTTTTTTCAAAATAAAACAGATTCGATTCCATTATATGTGGCTTTGACACACCATACTGTGGTTAACGAATGATAAAAGAAGAATATGTTACTGTGCCATTCAGAAGTACATACAGGGCATTCGTTAATATATGCACTTTCTTCACATTTTGAAAACCAATTTATACTTTCTGTACTACAAAGATGAATTTTGCATCACCCTGTATATTTTTTCGAAATCTCAACCAAATATGCTAACTAAATGTTCTACACATCATGATGGGAAAATAAATGCACAAATTACTACAAACTGCACAAAAAAATGAACGTAGTACCTGTTGCTTTAGAAAAAATAGTTAATCCTCTCACGGCTGATGAGACCACGTGACACGCGTTGTAACTGGAAAATGTATGGCTTCAACCACTAATTTCTTCAATTTTTTTTAAAAACTCTCCTATTTGGTACATATATGTTGTTAGGCAACTATTCAACAATATAGCATATGTCATTCTACATATATATTATATTCTTATCCATTGTTACTATATACTACATACTATTCGCCATATCTCCCAAATTTATTTACATATTTTGACGAAATAAAGCTCAAATTGAAGAGGAAACCCATCCATTTTGTCCTGTTGCGAAAAGGGTCCTTTGCCCTTGAAGAAACGTTAAAATTCCTCTTATAACGTTTCTTTCTGTTTTTTAGTTTTTTCAAAATAAAACAGATTCGATTCCATTATATGTGGCTTTGACACACCATACTGTGGTTAACGAATGATAAAAGAGGAATATGTTACTGTGCCATTCAGAAGTACATACAGGGCATTCGTTAATATATGCAATTTCTTCACATTTTGAAAACCAAGTTAAATTTTCTGTACTACAAAGCTGAATTTTGCATCACCCTGTATATTTTTTACAAATCTCAACCAAATATGCTAACTAAATGTTCTACACATCATCATGGGAAACTAATGCACAAATTACTACAAACTGCACTAAAAAATGAACTTAGTACCTGTTGCTTTAGAAGAAATAGTTAACCCTCTCACAGCTGATGAGACCACGTGAGACTCGTTGTAACTAGAAAATGTATGGCTTCAACCACTAATTTCTTCAATTTTTTTAAAAAACTTTCCTATTTGGTATATATATGTTGTTAGGCAACTATTCAACAATATAGCATATGTCATTCTACATATATATTATATTGTTAATCATTGTTACTATATACTACATACTATTCGCCATATCTCCCAAACTTATTTACATATTTTGATGAAATAAAGCTAAAATTGAAGAGGAAACCCCTCCATTTTGTCCTGTTGCGATAAGGGCCCTTTGCCCTTGAAGAAACATTAAAATTCCTCTTATAACGTTTGTTTCTCTTTTTTAGTTTTTTCAAAATAAAACAGATTCGATTCCATTATATGTGGCTTTGACACACCATACTGTGCTTAACGAATGACAAAAGAGGAATATGTTACTGTGCCATTCAGAAGTACATACTGGGCATTCGTTAATATATGCACTTTCTTCACATTTTGAAAACCAATTTATACTTTCTGTACTACAAAGCTGAATTTTGCATCACCCTGTATATTTTTTCCAAATCTCAACCAAATATGCTAACTAAATGTTCTACACATCATCATGGGAAAATAAATGCACAAATTACTAGAAATTGCACTAAAAAATGAACGTACTACCTGTTTCTTTAGAAGAAATTGTTAACCCTCTCACGGCTGATGAGACCACGTGACACTCGTTGTAACTGGAAAATATATGGCTTCAACCACTAATTTCTTCAATTTTTTTTAAAAAACTCTCCTATTTGGTATATATGTTGTTAGGCAACTATTCAACAATATAGCATATGTCATTCTGCATATGTATTATATTGTTATCCATTGTTACTATATACTACATACTATTCGCCATATCTCCCAAACTTATTTACATATTTTGACGAAAGAAACGTAAAATTGAAGAGGAAACCCCTCCATTTTGTCCTGTTGCGATAAGTGTCCTTTGCCCTTGAAGAAACGTTAAAATTTCTATTATAACGTTTGGGTCTGTTTTTTAGTTTTTTCAAAATAAAACAGATTCGATTCCATTATATGTGGCTTTGACACACCATACTGTGCTTAACGAATGATAAAAGAGGAATATGTTACTGTGCCATTCAGAAGTACATACAGGGCATTCGTTAATATATGCACTTTCTTCACATTTTGAAAACCAATTTATACTTTTTGTACTACAAAGCTGCATTTTGCATCACCCTGTATATTTTTTCCAAATCTCAACCAAATATGCTAACTAAATGTTCTACACATCATCATGGGAAAATAAATGCACAAATTAGTAGAAATTGCACTAAAAAATGAACGTAGTACCTGTTTCTTTAGAAGAAATAGTTAACCCTCTCACGGCTGATGAGACCACGTGACACTCGTTGTAACTGGAAAATATATGGCTTCAACCACTAATTTCTTCAATTTTTTTAAAAAAACTCTCCTATTTGGTGTATATGTTGTTAGGCAACTATTCAACAATATAGCATATGTCATTCTACATATATATTATATTGTTATCCATTGTTACTATATACTACATACTATTCGCCATATCTCCCAAAGTTATTTACATATTTTGACGAAAGAGAGGTAAAATTGAAGAGGAAACCCCTCCATTTTGTCCTGTTGCGATAAGTGTCCTTTGCTCTTGAAGAAACGTTAAAATTTCTCTTATAACGTTTGTTTCTGTTTTTTAGTTTTTTCAAAATAAAACAGATTCGATTCCATTATATGTGGCTTTGACACACCATACTGTGGTTAACGAATGATAAAAGAAGAATATGTTACTGTGCCATTCAGAAGTACATACAGGGCATTCGTTAATATATGCACTTTCTTCACATTTTGAAAACCAATTTATACTTTCTGTACTACAAAGATGAATTTTGCATCACCCTGTATATTTTTTCGAAATCTCAACCAAATATGCTAACTAAATGTTCTACACATCATGATGGGAAAATAAATGCACAAATTACTACAAACTGCACAAAAAAATGAACGTAGTACCTGTTGCTTTAGAAGAAATAGTTAATCCTCTCACGGCTGATGAGACCACGTGACACGCGTTGTAACTGGAAAATGTATGGCTTCAACCACTAATTTCTTCAATTTTTTTTAAAAACTCTCCTATTTGGTACATATATGTTGTTAGGCAACTATTCAACAATATAGCATATGTCATTCTACATATATATTATATTCTTATCCATTGTTACTATATACTACATACTATTCGCCATAACTCCCAAAGTTATTTACATATTTTGACGAAATAAAGCTCAAATTGAAGAGGAAACCCGTCCATTTTGTCCTGTTGCGAAAAGGGTCCTTTGCCCTTGAAGAAACGTTAAAATTCCTCTTATAACGTTTGTTTCTCTTTTTTAGTTTTTTCAAAATAAAACAGATTCGATTCCATTATATGTGGCTTTGACACACCATACTGTGGTTAACGAATGATAAAAGAGGAATATGTTACTGTGCCATTCAGAAGTACATACAGGGCATTCGTTAATATATGCAATTTCTTCACATTTTGAAAACCAAGTTAAATTTTCTGTACTACAAAGCTGAATTTTGCATCACCCTGTATATTTTTTACAAATCTCAACCAAATATGCTAACTAAATGTTCTACACATCATCATGGGAAACTAATGCACAAATTACTACAAACTGCACTAAAAAATGAACTTAGTACCTGTTGCTTTAGAAGAAATAGTTAACCCTCTCACAGCTGATGAGACCACGTGAGACTCGTTGTAACTGGAAAATGTATGGCTTCAACCACTAATTTCTTCAATTTTTTTAAAAAACTTTCCTATTTGGTATATATATGTTGTTAGGCAACTATTCAACAATATAGCATATGTCATTCTACATATATATTATATTGTTAATCATTGTTACTATATACTACATACTATTCGCCATATCTCCCAAACTTATTTACATATTTTGATGAAATAAAGCTAAAATTGAAGAGGAAACCCCTCCATTTTGTCCTGTTGCGATAAGGGCCCTTTGCCCTTGAAGAAACATTAAAATTCCTCTTATAACGTTTGTTTCTCTTTTTTAGTTTTTTCAAAATAAAACAGATTCGATTCCATTATATGTGGCTTTGACACACCATACTGTGCTTAACGAATGACAAAAGAGGAATATGTTACTGTGCCATTCAGAAGTACATACTGGGCATTCGTTAATATATGCACTTTCTTCACATTTTGAAAACCAATTTATACTTTCTGTACTACAAAGCTGAATTTTGCATCACCCTGTATATTTTTTCCAAATCTCAACCAAATATGCTAACTAAATGTTCTACACATCATCATGGGAAAATAAATGCACAAATTAGTAGAAATTGCACTAAAAAATGAACGTAGTACCTGTTTCTTTAGAAGAAATAGTTAACCTTCTCACGGCTGATGAGACCACGTGACACTCGTTGTAACTGGAAAATATATGGCTTCAACCACTAATTTCTTCAATTTTTTTAAAAAAACTCTCCTATTTGGTGTATATGTTGTTAGGCAACTATTCAACAATATAGCATATGTCATTCTACATATATATTATATTGTTATCCATTGTTACTATATACTACATACTATTCGCCATATCTCCCAAAGTTATTTACATATTTTGACGAAAGAGAGGTAAAATTGAAGAGGAAACCCCTCCATTTTGTCCTGTTGCGATAAGTGTCCTTTGCTCTTGAAGAAACGTTAAAATTTCTCTTATAACGTTTGTTTCTGTTTTTTAGTTTTTTCAAAATAAAACAGATTCGATTCCATTATATGTGGCTTTGACACACCATACTGTGGTTAACGAATGATAAAAGAGGAATATGTTACTGTGCCATTCAGAAGTACATACAGGGCATTCGTTAATATATGCAATTTCTTCACATTTTGAAAACCAAGTTAAATTTTCTGTACTACAAAGCTGAATTTTGCATCACCCTGTATATTTTTTCCAAATCTCAACCAAATATGCTAACTAAATGTTCTACACATCATCATGGGAAAATAAATGCACAAATTAGTAGAAATTGCACTAAAAAATGAACGTAGTACCTGTTTCTTTAGAAGAAATAGTTAACCTTCTCACGGCTGATGAGACCACGTGACACTCGTTGTAACTGGAAAATATATGGCTTCAACCACTAATTTCTTCAATTTTTTTAAAAAAACTCTCCTATTTGGTGTATATGTTGTTAGGCAACTATTCAACAATATAGCATATGTCATTCTACATATATATTATATTGTTATCCATTGTTACTATATACTACATACTATTCGCCATATCTCCCAAAGTTATTTACGTATTTTGACGAAAGAGAGGTAAAATTGAAGAGGAAACCCCTCCATTTTGTCCTGTTGCGATAAGTGTCCTTTGCTCTTGAAGAAACGTTAAAATTTCTCTTATAACGTTTGTTTCTGTTTTTTAGTTTTTTCAAAATAAAACAGATTCGATTCCATTATATGTGGCTTTGACACACCATACTGTGGTTAACGAATGATAAAAGAAGAATATGTTACTGTGCCATTCAGAAGTACATACAGGGCATTCGTTAATATATGCACTTTCTTCACATTTTGAAAACCAATTTATACTTTCTGTACTACAAAGATGAATTTTGCATCACCCTGTATATTTTTTCGAAATCTCAACCAAATATGCTAACTAAATGTTCTACACATCATGATGGGAAAATAAATGCACAAATTACTACAAACTGCACAAAAAAATGAACGTAGTACCTGTTGCTTTAGAAAAAATAGTTAATCCTCTCACGGCTGATGAGACCACGTGACACGCGTTGTAACTGGAAAATGTATGGCTTCAACCACTAATTTCTTCAATTTTTTTTAAAAACTCTCCTATTTGGTACATATATGTTGTTAGGCAACTATTCAACAATATAGCATATGTCATTCTACATATATATTATATTCTTATCCATTGTTACTATATACTACATACTATTCGCCATATCTCCCAAATTTATTTACATATTTTGACGAAATAAAGCTCAAATTGAAGAGGAAACCCATCCATTTTGTCCTGTTGCGAAAAGGGTCCTTTGCCCTTGAAGAAACGTTAAAATTCCTCTTATAACGTTTCTTTCTGTTTTTTAGTTTTTTCAAAATAAAACAGATTCGATTCCATTATATGTGGCTTTGACACACCATACTGTGGTTAACGAATGATAAAAGAGGAATATGTTACTGTGCCATTCAGAAGTACATACAGGGCATTCGTTAATATATGCAATTTCTTCACATTTTGAAAACCAAGTTAAATTTTCTGTACTACAAAGCTGAATTTTGCATCACCCTGTATATTTTTTCCAAATCTCAACCAAATATGCTAACTAAATGTTCTACACATCATCATGGGAAAATAAATGCACAAATTACTAGAAATTGCACTAAAAAATGAACGTACTACCTGTTTCTTTAGAAGAAATTGTTAACCCTCTCACGGCTGATGAGACCACGTGACACTCGTTGTAACTGGAAAATATATGGCTTCAACCACTAATTTCTTCAATTTTTTTTAAAAAACTCTCCTATTTGGTATATATGTTGTTAGGCAACTATTCAACAATATAGCATATGTCATTCTGCATATGTATTATATTGTTATCCATTGTTACTATATACTACATACTATTCGCCATATCTCCCAAACTTATTTACATATTTTGACGAAAGAAAGGTAAAATTGAAGAGGAAACCCCTCCATTTTGTCCTGTTGCGATAAGTGTCCTTTGCCCTTGAAGAAACGTTAAAATTTCTATTATAACGTTTGGGTCTGTTTTTTAGTTTTTTCAAAATAAAACAGATTCGATTCCATTATATGTGGCTTTGACACACCATACTGTGCTTAACGAATGATAAAAGAGGAATATGTTACTGTGCCATTCAGAAGTACATACAGGGCATTCGTTAATATATGCACTTTCTTCACATTTTGAAAACCAATTTATACTTTTTGTACTACAAAGCTGCATTTTGCATCACCCTGTATATTTTTTCCAAATCTCAACCAAATATGCTAACTAAATGTTCTACACATCATCATGGGAAAATAAATGCACAAATTAGTAGAAATTGCACTAAAAAATGAACGTAGTACCTGTTTCTTTAGAAGAAATAGTTAACCTTCTCACGGCTGATGAGACCACGTGACACTCGTTGTAACTGGAAAATATATGGCTTCAACCACTAATTTCTTCAATTTTTTTAAAAAAACTCTCCTATTTGGTGTATATGTTGTTAGGCAACTATTCAACAATATAGCATATGTCATTCTACATATATATTATATTGTTATCCATTGTTACTATATACTACATACTATTCGCCATATCTCCCAAAGTTATTTACATATTTTGACGAAAGAGAGGTAAAATTGAAGAGGAAACCCCTCCATTTTGTCCTGTTGCGATAAGTGTCCTTTGCTCTTGAAGAAACGTTAAAATTTCTCTTATAACGTTTGTTTCTGTTTTTTAGTTTTTTCAAAATAAAACAGATTCGATTCCATTATATGTGGCTTTGACACACCATACTGTGGTTAACGAATGATAAAAGAAGAATATGTTACTGTGCCATTCAGAAGTACATACAGGGCATTCGTTAATATATGCACTTTCTTCACATTTTGAAAACCAATTTATACTTTCTGTACTACAAAGATGAATTTTGCATCACCCTGTATATTTTTTCGAAATCTCAACCAAATATGCTAACTAAATGTTCTACACATCATGATGGGAAAATAAATGCACAAATTACTACAAACTGCACAAAAAAATGAACGTAGTACCTGTTGCTTTAGAAAAAATAGTTAATCCTCTCACGGCTGATGAGACCACGTGACACGCGTTGTAACTGGAAAATGTATGGCTTCAACCACTAATTTCTTCAATTTTTTTTAAAAACTCTCCTATTTGGTACATATATGTTGTTAGGCAACTATTCAACAATATAGCATATGTCATTCTACATATATATTATATTCTTATCCATTGTTACTATATACTACATACTATTCGCCATATCTCCCAAATTTATTTACATATTTTGACGAAATAAAGCTCAAATTGAAGAGGAAACCCATCCATTTTGTCCTGTTGCGAAAAGGGTCCTTTGCCCTTGAAGAAACGTTAAAATTCCTCTTATAACGTTTCTTTCTGTTTTTTAATTTTTCAAAATAAAACAGATTCGATTCCATTATATGTGGCTTTGACACACCATACTGTGGTTAACGAATGATAAAAGAGGAATATGTTACTGTGCCATTCAGAAGTACATACAGGGCATTCGTTAATATATGCAATTTCTTCACATTTTGAAAACCAAGTTAAATTTTCTGTACTACAAAGCTGAATTTTGCATCACCCTGTATATTTTTTACAAATCTCAACCAAATATGCTAACTAAATGTTCTACACATCATCATGGGAAACTAATGCACAAATTACTACAAACTGCACTAAAAAATGAACTTAGTACCTGTTGCTTTAGAAGAAATAGTTAACCCTCTCACAGCTGATGAGACCACGTGAGACTCGTTGTAACTAGAAAATGTATGGCTTCAACCACTAATTTCTTCAATTTTTTTAAAAAACTTTCCTATTTGGTATATATATGTTGTTAGGCAACTATTCAACAATATAGCATATGTCATTCTACATATATATTATATTGTTAATCATTGTTACTATATACTACATACTATTCGCCATATCTCCCAAACTTATTTACATATTTTGATGAAATAAAGCTAAAATTGAAGAGGAAACCCCTCCATTTTGTCCTGTTGCGATAAGGGCCCTTTGCCCTTGAAGAAACATTAAAATTCCTCTTATAACGTTTGTTTCTCTTTTTTAGTTTTTTCAAAATAAAACAGATTCGATTCCATTATATGTGGCTTTGACACACCATACTGTGCTTAACGAATGACAAAAGAGGAATATGTTACTGTGCCATTCAGAAGTACATACTGGGCATTCGTTAATATATGCACTTTCTTCACATTTTGAAAACCAATTTATACTTTCTGTACTACAAAGCTGAATTTTGCATCACCCTGTATATTTTTTCCAAATCTCAACCAAATATGCTAACTAAATGTTCTACACATCATCATGGGAAAATAAATGCACAAATTACTAGAAATTGCACTAAAAAATGAACGTACTACCTGTTTCTTTAGAAGAAATTGTTAACCCTCTCACGGCTGATGAGACCACGTGACACTCGTTGTAACTGGAAAATATATGGCTTCAACCACTAATTTCTTCAATTTTTTTTAAAAAACTCTCCTATTTGGTATATATGTTGTTAGGCAACTATTCAACAATATAGCATATGTCATTCTGCATATATATTATATTCTTATCCATTGTTACTATATACTACATACTATTCGCCATATCTCCCAAATTTATTTACATATTTTGACGAAATAAAGCTCAAATTGAAGAGGAAACCCATCCATTTTGTCCTGTTGCGAAAAGGGTCCTTTGCCCTTGAAGAAACGTTAAAATTCCTCTTATAACGTTTCTTTCTGTTTTTTAGTTTTTTCAAAATAAAACAGATTCGATTCCATTATATGTGGCTTTGACACACCATACTGTGGTTAACGAATGATAAAAGAGGAATATGTTACTGTGCCATTCAGAAGTACATACAGGGCATTCGTTAATATATGCAATTTCTTCACATTTTGAAAACCAAGTTAAATTTTCTGTACTACAAAGCTGAATTTTGCATCACCCTGTATATTTTTTACAAATCTCAACCAAATATGCTAACTAAATGTTCTACACATCATCATGGGAAACTAATGCACAAATTACTACAAACTGCACTAAAAAATGAACTTAGTACCTGTTGCTTTAGAAGAAATAGTTAACCCTCTCACAGCTGATGAGACCACGTGAGACTCGTTGTAACTAGAAAATGTATGGCTTCAACCACTAATTTCTTCAATTTTTTTAAAAAACTTTCCTATTTGGTATATATATGTTGTTAGGCAACTATTCAACAATATAGCATATGTCATTCTACATATATATTATATTGTTAATCATTGTTACTATATACTACATACTATTCGCCATATCTCCCAAACTTATTTACATATTTTGATGAAATAAAGCTAAAATTGAAGAGGAAACCCCTCCATTTTGTCCTGTTGCGATAAGGGCCCTTTGCCCTTGAAGAAACATTAAAATTCCTCTTATAACGTTTGTTTCTCTTTTTTAGTTTTTTCAAAATAAAACAGATTCGATTCCATTATATGTGGCTTTGACACACCATACTGTGCTTAACGAATGACAAAAGAGGAATATGTTACTGTGCCATTCAGAAGTACATACTGGGCATTCGTTAATATATGCACTTTCTTCACATTTTGAAAACCAATTTATACTTTCTGTACTACAAAGCTGAATTTTGCATCACCCTGTATATTTTTTCCAAATCTCAACCAAATATGCTAACTAAATGTTCTACACATCATCATGGGAAAATAAATGCACAAATTACTAGAAATTGCACTAAAAAATGAACGTACTACCTGTTTCTTTAGAAGAAATTGTTAACCCTCTCACGGCTGATGAGACCACGTGACACTCGTTGTAACTGGAAAATATATGGCTTCAACCACTAATTTCTTCAATTTTTTTTAAAAAACTCTCCTATTTGGTATATATGTTGTTAGGCAACTATTCAACAATATAGCATATGTCATTCTGCATATGTATTATATTGTTATCCATTGTTACTATATACTACATACTATTCGCCATATCTCCCAAACTTATTTACATATTTTGACGAAAGAAACGTAAAATTGAAGAGGAAACCCCTCCATTTTGTCCTGTTGCGATAAGTGTCCTTTGCCCTTGAAGAAACGTTAAAATTTCTATTATAACGTTTGGGTCTGTTTTTTAGTTTTTTCAAAATAAAACAGATTCGATTCCATTATATGTGGCTTTGACACACCATACTGTGCTTAACGAATGATAAAAGAGGAATATGTTACTGTGCCATTCAGAAGTACATACAGGGCATTCGTTAATATATGCACTTTCTTCACATTTTGAAAACCAATTTATACTTTTTGTACTACAAAGCTGCATTTTGCATCACCCTGTATATTTTTTCCAAATCTCAACCAAATATGCTAACTAAATGTTCTACACATCATCATGGGAAAATAAATGCACAAATTAGTAGAAATTGCACTAAAAAATGAACGTAGTACCTGTTTCTTTAGAAGAAATAGTTAACCCTCTCACGGCTGATGAGACCACGTGACACTCGTTGTAACTGGAAAATATATGGCTTCAACCACTAATTTCTTCAATTTTTTTAAAAAAACTCTCCTATTTGGTGTATATGTTGTTAGGCAACTATTCAACAATATAGCATATGTCATTCTACATATATATTATATTGTTATCCATTGTTACTATATACTACATACTATTCGCCATATCTCCCAAAGTTATTTACATATTTTGACGAAAGAGAGGTAAAATTGAAGAGGAAACCCCTCCATTTTGTCCTGTTGCGATAAGTGTCCTTTGCTCTTGAAGAAACGTTAAAATTTCTCTTATAACGTTTGTTTCTGTTTTTTAGTTTTTTCAAAATAAAACAGATTCGATTCCATTATATGTGGCTTTGACACACCATACTGTGGTTAACGAATGATAAAAGAAGAATATGTTACTGTGCCATTCAGAAGTACATACAGGGCATTCGTTAATATATGCACTTTCTTCACATTTTGAAAACCAATTTATACTTTCTGTACTACAAAGATGAATTTTGCATCACCCTGTATATTTTTTCGAAATCTCAACCAAATATGCTAACTAAATGTTCTACACATCATGATGGGAAAATAAATGCACAAATTACTACAAACTGCACAAAAAAATGAACGTAGTACCTGTTGCTTTAGAAGAAATAGTTAATCCTCTCACGGCTGATGAGACCACGTGACACGCGTTGTAACTGGAAAATGTATGGCTTCAACCACTAATTTCTTCAATTTTTTTTAAAAACTCTCCTATTTGGTACATATATGTTGTTAGGCAACTATTCAACAATATAGCATATGTCATTCTACATATATATTATATTCTTATCCATTGTTACTATATACTACATACTATTCGCCATAACTCCCAAAGTTATTTACATATTTTGACGAAATAAAGCTCAAATTGAAGAGGAAACCCGTCCATTTTGTCCTGTTGCGAAAAGGGTCCTTTGCCCTTGAAGAAACGTTAAAATTCCTCTTATAACGTTTGTTTCTCTTTTTTAGTTTTTTCAAAATAAAACAGATTCGATTCCATTATATGTGGCTTTGACACACCATACTGTGGTTAACGAATGATAAAAGAGGAATATGTTACTGTGCCATTCAGAAGTACATACAGGGCATTCGTTAATATATGCAATTTCTTCACATTTTGAAAACCAAGTTAAATTTTCTGTACTACAAAGCTGAATTTTGCATCACCCTGTATATTTTTTACAAATCTCAACCAAATATGCTAACTAAATGTTCTACACATCATCATGGGAAACTAATGCACAAATTACTACAAACTGCACTAAAAAATGAACTTAGTACCTGTTGCTTTAGAAGAAATAGTTAACCCTCTCACAGCTGATGAGACCACGTGAGACTCGTTGTAACTGGAAAATGTATGGCTTCAACCACTAATTTCTTCAATTTTTTTAAAAAACTTTCCTATTTGGTATATATATGTTGTTAGGCAACTATTCAACAATATAGCATATGTCATTCTACATATATATTATATTGTTAATCATTGTTACTATATACTACATACTATTCGCCATATCTCCCAAACTTATTTACATATTTTGATGAAATAAAGCTAAAATTGAAGAGGAAACCCCTCCATTTTGTCCTGTTGCGATAAGGGCCCTTTGCCCTTGAAGAAACATTAAAATTCCTCTTATAACGTTTGTTTCTCTTTTTTAGTTTTTTCAAAATAAAACAGATTCGATTCCATTATATGTGGCTTTGACACACCATACTGTGCTTAACGAATGACAAAAGAGGAATATGTTACTGTGCCATTCAGAAGTACATACTGGGCATTCGTTAATATATGCACTTTCTTCACATTTTGAAAACCAATTTATACTTTCTGTACTACAAAGCTGAATTTTGCATCACCCTGTATATTTTTTCCAAATCTCAACCAAATATGCTAACTAAATGTTCTACACATCATCATGGGAAAATAAATGCACAAATTAGTAGAAATTGCACTAAAAAATGAACGTAGTACCTGTTTCTTTAGAAGAAATAGTTAACCTTCTCACGGCTGATGAGACCACGTGACACTCGTTGTAACTGGAAAATATATGGCTTCAACCACTAATTTCTTCAATTTTTTTAAAAAAACTCTCCTATTTGGTGTATATGTTGTTAGGCAACTATTCAACAATATAGCATATGTCATTCTACATATATATTATATTGTTATCCATTGTTACTATATACTACATACTATTCGCCATATCTCCCAAAGTTATTTACATATTTTGACGAAAGAGAGGTAAAATTGAAGAGGAAACCCCTCCATTTTGTCCTGTTGCGATAAGTGTCCTTTGCTCTTGAAGAAACGTTAAAATTTCTCTTATAACGTTTGTTTCTGTTTTTTAGTTTTTTCAAAATAAAACAGATTCGATTCCATTATATGTGGCTTTGACACACCATACTGTGGTTAACGAATGATAAAAGAAGAATATGTTACTGTGCCATTCAGAAGTACATACAGGGCATTCGTTAATATATGCACTTTCTTCACATTTTGAAAA
The DNA here is from genome assembly GCF_964235325.1 of Thermobia domestica. Lineage (NCBI taxonomy): Eukaryota > Metazoa > Arthropoda > Insecta > Zygentoma > Lepismatidae > Thermobia > Thermobia domestica. Next base: position 21,360 of record NW_027657104.1, on the reverse strand, counting down.
CCAATTTATACTTTCTGTACTACAAAGATGAATTTTGCATCACCCTGTATATTTTTTCGAAATCTCAACCAAATATGCTAACTAAATGTTCTACACATCATGATGGGAAAATAAATGCACAAATTACTACAAACTGCACAAAAAAATGAACGTAGTACCTGTTGCTTTAGAAAAAATAGTTAATCCTCTCACGGCTGATGAGACCACGTGACACGCGTTGTAACTGGAAAATGTATGGCTTCAACCACTAATTTCTTCAATTTTTTTTAAAAACTCTCCTATTTGGTACATATATGTTGTTAGGCAACTATTCAACAATATAGCATATGTCATTCTACATATATATTATATTCTTATCCATTGTTACTATATACTACATACTATTCGCCATATCTCCCAAATTTATTTACATATTTTGACGAAATAAAGCTCAAATTGAAGAGGAAACCCATCCATTTTGTCCTGTTGCGAAAAGGGTCCTTTGCCCTTGAAGAAACGTTAAAATTCCTCTTATAACGTTTCTTTCTGTTTTTTAGTTTTTTCAAAATAAAACAGATTCGATTCCATTATATGTGGCTTTGACACACCATACTGTGGTTAACGAATGATAAAAGAGGAATATGTTACTGTGCCATTCAGAAGTACATACAGGGCATTCGTTAATATATGCAATTTCTTCACATTTTGAAAACCAAGTTAAATTTTCTGTACTACAAAGCTGAATTTTGCATCACCCTGTATATTTTTTACAAATCTCAACCAAATATGCTAACTAAATGTTCTACACATCATCATGGGAAACTAATGCACAAATTACTACAAACTGCACTAAAAAATGAACTTAGTACCTGTTGCTTTAGAAGAAATAGTTAACCCTCTCACAGCTGATGAGACCACGTGAGACTCGTTGTAACTAGAAAATGTATGGCTTCAACCACTAATTTCTTCAATTTTTTTAAAAAACTTTCCTATTTGGTATATATATGTTGTTAGGCAACTATTCAACAATATAGCATATGTCATTCTACATATATATTATATTGTTAATCATTGTTACTATATACTACATACTATTCGCCATATCTCCCAAACTTATTTACATATTTTGATGAAATAAAGCTAAAATTGAAGAGGAAACCCCTCCATTTTGTCCTGTTGCGATAAGGGCCCTTTGCCCTTGAAGAAACATTAAAATTCCTCTTATAACGTTTGTTTCTCTTTTTTAGTTTTTTCAAAATAAAACAGATTCGATTCCATTATATGTGGCTTTGACACACCATACTGTGCTTAACGAATGACAAAAGAGGAATATGTTACTGTGCCATTCAGAAGTACATACTGGGCATTCGTTAATATATGCACTTTCTTCACATTTTGAAAACCAATTTATACTTTCTGTACTACAAAGCTGAATTTTGCATCACCCTGTATATTTTTTCCAAATCTCAACCAAATATGCTAACTAAATGTTCTACACATCATCATGGGAAAATAAATGCACAAATTACTAGAAATTGCACTAAAAAATGAACGTACTACCTGTTTCTCTAGAAGAAATTGTTAACCCTCTCACGGCTGATGAGACCACGTGACACTCGTTGTAACTGGAAAATATATGGCTTCAACCACTAATTTCTTCAATTTTTTTTAAAAAACTCTCCTATTTGGTATATATGTTGTTAGGCAACTATTCAACAATATAGCATATGTCATTCTGCATATGTATTATATTGTTATCCATTGTTACTATATACTACATACTATTCGCCATATCTCCCAAAGTTATTTACATATTTTGACGAAAGAAAGGTAAAATTGAAGAGGAAACCCCTCCATTTTGTCCTGTTGCGATAAGTGTCCTTTGCCCTTGAAGAAACGTTAAAATTTCTATTATAACGTTTGGGTCTGTTTTTTAGTTTTTTCAAAATAAAACAGATTCGATTCCATTATATGTGGCTTTGACACACCATACTGTGCTTAACGAATGATAAAAGAGGAATATGTTACTGTGCCATTCAGAAGTACATACAGGGCATTCGTTAATATATGCACTTTCTTCACATTTTGAAAACCAATTTATACTTTCTGTACTACAAAGATGAATTTTGCATCACCCTGTATATTTTTTCGAAATCTCAACCAAATATGCTAACTAAATGTTCTACACATCATGATGGGAAAATAAATGCACAAATTACTACAAACCGCACAAAAAAATGAACGTAGTACCTGTAGCTTTAGAAGAAATAGTTAACCCTCTCACGGCTGATGAGACCACGTGACACTCGTTGTAACTGGAAAATGTATGGCTTCAACCACTAATTTCTTCAATTTTTTTAAAAAAACTCTCCTATTTGGTACATATATGTTGTTAGGCAACTATTCAACAATATAGCATATGTCATTCTACATATATATTATATTCTTATCCGTTGTTACTATATACTACATACTATTCGCCATATCTCCCAAAGTTATTTACATATTTTGACGAAAGAGAGGTAAAATTGAAGAGGAAACCCCTCCATTTTGTCCTGTTGCGATAAGTGTCCTTTGCTCTTGAAGAAACGTTAAAATTTCTATTATAACGTTTGGGTCTGTTTTTTAGTTTTTTCAAAATAAAACAGATTCGATTCCATTATATGTGGCTTTGACACACCATACTGTGCTTAACGAATGATAAAAGAGGAATATGTTACTGTGCCATTCAGAAGTACATACAGGGCATTCGTTAATATATGCACTTTCTTCACATTTTGAAAACCAATTTATACTTTTTGTACTACAAAGCTGCATTTTGCATCACCCTGTATATTTTTTCCAAATCTCAACCAAATATGCTAACTAAATGTTCTACACATCATCATGGGAAAATAAATGCACAAATTAGTAGAAATTGCACTAAAAAATGAACGTAGTACCTGTTTCTTTAGAAGAAATAGTTAACCCTCTCACGGCTGATGAGACCACGTGACACTCGTTGTAACTGGAAAATATATGGCTTCAACCACTAATTTCTTCAATTTTTTTAAAAAAACTCTCCTATTTGGTGTATATGTTGTTAGGCAACTATTCAACAATATAGCATATGTCATTCTACATATATATTATATTGTTATCCATTGTTACTATATACTACATACTATTCGCCATATCTCCCAAAGTTATTTACATATTTTGACGAAAGAGAGGTAAAATTGAAGAGGAAACCCCTCCATTTTGTCCTGTTGCGATAAGTGTCCTTTGCTCTTGAAGAAACGTTAAAATTTCTCTTATAACGTTTGTTTCAGTTTTTTAGTTTTTTCAAAATAAAACAGATTCGATTCCATTATATGTGGCTTTGACACACCATACTGTGGTTAACGAATGATAAAAGAAGAATATGTTACTGTGCCATTCAGAAGTACATACAGGGCATTCGTTAATATATGCACTTTCTTCACATTTTGAAAACCAATTTATACTTTCTGTACTACAAAGATGAATTTTGCATCACCCTGTATATTTTTTCGAAATCTCAACCAAATATGCTAACTAAATGTTCTACACATCATGATGGGAAAATAAATGCACAAATTACTACAAACTGCACAAAAAAATGAACGTAGTACCTGTTGCTTTAGAAGAAATAGTTAATCCTCTCACGGCTGATGAGACCACGTGACACGCGTTGTAACTGGAAAATGTATGGCTTCAACCACTAATTTCTTCATTTTTTTTTAAAAACTCTCCTATTTGGTACATATATGTTGTTGGGCAACTATTCAACAATATAGCATATGTCATTCTACATATATATTATATTCTTATCCATTGTTACTATATACTACATACTATTCGCCATATCTCCCAAAGTTATTTACATATTTTGACGAAATAAAGCTCAAATTGAAGAGGAAACCCATCCATTTTGTCCTGTTGCGAAAAGGGTCCTTTTTCCTTGAAGAAACGTTAAAATTCCTCTTATAACGTTTCTTTCTGTTTTTTAGTTTTTTCAAAATAAAACAGATTCGATTCCATTATATGTGGCTTTGACACACCATACTGTGGTTAACGAATGATAAAAGAGGAATATGTTACTGTGCCATTCAGAAGTACATACAGGGCATTCGTTAATATATGCAATTTCTTCACATTTTGAAAACCAAGTTAAATTTTCTGTACTACAAAGCTGAATTTTGCATCACCCTGTATATTTTTTACAAATCTCAACCAAATATGCTAACTAAATGTTCTACACATCATCATGGGAAACTAATGCACAAATTACTACAAACTGCACTAAAAAATGAACTTAGTACCTGTTGCTTTAGAAGAAATAGTTAACCCTCTCACGGCTGATGAGACCACGTGAGACTCGTTGTAACTGGAAAATGTATGGCTTCAACCACTAATTTCTTCAATTTTTTTAAAAAACTTTCCTATTTGGTATATATATGTTGTTAGGCAACTATTCAACAATATAGCATATGTCATTCTACATATATATTATATTGTTAATCATTGTTACTATATACTACATACTATTCGCCATATCTCCCAAACTTATTTACATATTTTGATGAAATAAAGCTAAAATTGAAGAGGAAACCCCTCCATTTTGCCCTGTTGCGATAAGGGCCCTTTGCCCTTGAAGAAACATTAAAATTCCTCTTATAACGTTTGTTTCTCTTTTTTAGTTTTTTCAAAATAAAACAGATTCGATTCCATTATATGTGGCTTTGACACACCATACTGTGCTTAACGAATGATAAAAGAGGAATATGTTACTGTGCCATTCAGAAGTACATACAGGGCATTCGTTAATATATGCACTTTCTTCACATTTTGAAAACCAATTTATACTTTCTGTACTACAAAGCTGAATTTTGCATCACCCTGTATATTTTTTCCAAATCTCAACCAAATATGCTAACTAAATGTTCTACACATCATCATGGGAAAATAAATGCACAAATTACTAGAAATTGCACTAAAAAATGAACGTACTACCTGTTTCTTTAGAAGAAATTGTTAACCCTCTCACGGCTGATGAGACCACGTGACACTCGTTGTAACTGGAAAATATATGGCTTCAACCACTAATTTCTTCAATTTTTTTTAAAAAACTCTCCTATTTGGTATATATGTTGTTAGGCAACTATTCAACAATATAGCATATGTCATTCTGCATATGTATTATATTGTTATCCATTGTTACTATATACTACATACTATTCGCCATATCTCCCAAAGTTATTTACATATTTTGACGAAAGAAAGGTAAAATTGAAGAGGAAACCCCTCCATTTTGTCCTGTTGCGATAAGTGTCCTTTGCCCTTGAAGAAACGTTAAAATTTCTATTATAACGTTTGGGTCTGTTTTTTAGTTTTTTCAAAATAAAACAGATTCGATTCCATTATATGTGGCTTTGACACGCCATACTGTGCTTAACGAATGATAAAAGAGGAATATGTTACTGTGCCATTCAGAAGTATATACAGGGCATTCGTTAATATATGCACTTTCTTCACATTTTGAAAACCAATTTATACTTTCTGTACTACAAAGATGAATTTTGCATCACCCTGTATATTTTTTCGAAATCTCAACCAAATATGCTAACTAAATGTTCTACACATCATGATGGGAAAATAAATGCACAAATTACTACAAACCGCACAAAAAAATGAACGTAGTACCTGTTGCTTTAGAAGAAATAGTTAACCCTCTCACGGCTGATGAGACCACGTGACACTCGTTGTAACTGGAAAATGTATGGCTTCAACCACTAATTTCTTCAATTTTTTTAAAAAAACTCTCCTATTTGGTACATATATGTTGTTAGGCAACTATTCAACAATATAGCATATGTCATTCTACATATATATTATATTCTTATCCGTTGTTACTATATACTACATACTATTCGCCATATCTCCCAAAGTTATTTACATATTTTGACGAAAGAGAGGTAAAATTGAAGAGGAAACCCCTCCATTTTGTCCTGTTGCGATAAGTGTCCTTTGCTCTTGAAGAAACGTTAAAATTTCTATTATAACGTTTGGGTCTGTTTTTTAGTTTTTTCAAAATAAAACAGATTCGATTCAATTATATGTGGCTTTGACACACCATACTGTGCTTAACGAATGATAAAAGAGGAATATGTTACTGTGCCATTCAGAAGTACATACAGGGCATTCGTTAATATATGCACTTTCTTCACATTTTGAAAACCAATTTATACTTTTTGTACTACAAAGCTGCATTTTGCATCACCCTATATATTTTTTCCAAATCTCAACCAAATATGCTAACTAAATGTTCTACACATCATCATGGGAAAATAAATGCACAAATTAGTAGAAATTGCACTAAAAAATTAACGTAGTACCTGTTTCTTTAGAAGAAATAGTTAACCCTCTCACGGCTGATGAGACCACGTGACACTCGTTGTAACTGGAAAATATATGGCTTCAACCACTAATTTCTTCAATTTTTTTAAATACTTTCATATTTGGTATATATATGTTTTTAGGCAACTATTCAACAATATAGCATATGTCATTCTACATATATATTATATTGTTATCCATTGTTACTATATACTACATACTATTCGCCATATCTCCCAAAGTTATTTACATATTTTGACGAAAGAGAGGTAAAATTGAAGAGGAAACCCCTCCATTTTGTCCTGTTGCGATAAGTGTCCTTTGCTCTTGAAGAAACGTTAAAATTTCTCTTATAACGTTTGTTTCAGTTTTTTAGTTTTTTCAAAATAAAACAGATTCGATTCCATTATATGTGGCTTTGACACACCATACTGTGGTTAACGAATGATAAAAGAAGAATATGTTACTGTGCCATTCAGAAGTACATACAGGGCATTCGTTAATATATGCACTTTCTTCACATTTTGAAAACCAATTTATACTTTCTGTACTACAAAGATGAATTTTGCATCACCCTGTATATTTTTTCGAAATCTCAACCAAATATGCTAACTAAATGTTCTACACATCATGATGGGAAAATAAATGCACAAATTACTACAAACTGCACAAAAAAATGAACGTAGTACCTGTTGCTTTAGAAGAAATAGTTAATCCTCTCACGGCTGATGAGACCACGTGACACGCGTTGTAACTGGAAAATGTATGGCTTCAACCACTAATTTCTTCAATTTTTTTTAAAAACTCTCCTATTTGGTACATATATATTGTTAGGCAACTATTCAACAATATAGCATATGTCATTCTACATATATATTATATTCTTATCCATTGTTACTATATACTACATACTATTCGCCATATCTCCCAAAGTTATTTACATATTTTGACGAAATAAAGCTCAAATTGAAGAGGAAACCCATCCATTTTGTCCTGTTGCGAAAAGGTTCCTTTTTCCTTGAAGAAACGTTAAAATTCCTCTTATAACGTTTCTTTCTGTTTTTTAGTTTTTTCAAAATAAAACAGATTCGATTCCATTATATGTGGCTTTGACACACCATACTGTGGTTAACGAATGATAAAAGAGGAATATGTTACTGTGCCATTCAGAAGTACATACAGGGCATTCGTTAATATATGCAATTTCTTCACATTTTGAAAACCAAGTTAAATTTTCTGTACTACAAAGCTGAATTTTGCATCACCCTGTATATTTTTTACAAATCTCAACCAAATATGCTAACTAAATGTTCTACACATCATCATGGGAAACTAATGCACAAATTACTACAAACTGCACTAAAAAATGAACTTAGTACCTGTTGCTTTAGAAGAAATAGTTAACCCTCTCACAGCTGATGAGACCACGTGAGACTCGTTGTAACTGGAAAATGTATGGCTTCAACCACTAATTTCTTCAATTTTTTTAAAAAACTTTCCTATTTGGTATATATATGTTGTTAGGCAACTATTCAACAATATAGCATATGTCATTCTACATATATATTTTATTGTTAATCATTGTTACTATATACTACATACTATTCGCCATATCTCCCAAACTTATTTACATATTTTGATGAAATAAAGCTAAAATTGAAGAGGAAACCCCTCCATTTTGTCCTGTTGCGATAAGGGCCCTTTGCCCTTGAAGAAACATTAAAATTCCTCTTATAACGTTTGTTTCTCTTTTTTAGTTTTTTCAAAATAAAACAGATTCGATTCCATTATATGTGGCTTTGACACACCATACTGTGCTTAACGAATGATAAAAGAGGAATATGTTACTGTGCCATTCAGAAGTACATACTGGGCATTCGTTAATATATGCACTTTCTTCACATTTTGAAAACCAATTTATACTTTCTGTACTACAAAGCTGAATTTTGCATCACCCTGTATATTTTTTCCAAATCTCAACCAAATATGCTAACTAAATGTTCTACACATCATCATGGGAAAATAAATGCACAAATTACTAGAAATTGCACTAAAAAATGAACGTACTACCTGTTTCTTTAGAAGAAATTGTTAACCCTCTCACGGCTGATGAGACCACGTGACACTCGTTGTAACTGGAAAATATATGGCTTCAACCACTAATTTCTTCAATTTTTTTTAAAAAACTCTCCTATTTGGTATATATGTTGTTAGGCAACTATTCAACAATATAGCATATGTCATTCTGCATATGTATTATATTGTTATCCATTGTTACTATATACTACATACTATTCGCCATATCTCCCAAAGTTATTTACATATTTTGACGAAAGAAAGGTAAAATTGAAGAGGAAACCTCTCCATTTTGTCCTGTTGCGACAAGTGTCCTTTGCCCTTGAAGAAACGTTAAAATTTCTATTATAACGTTTGGGTCTGTTTTTTAGTTTTTTCAAAATAAAACAGATTCGATTCCATTATATGTGGCTTTGACACACCATACTGTGCTTAACGAATGATAAAAGAGGAATATGTTACTGTGCCATTCAGAAGTACATACAGGGCATTCGTTAATATATGCACTTTCTTCACATTTTGAAAACCAATTTATACTTTCTGTACTACAAAGATGAATTTTGCATCACCCTGTATATTTTTTCGAAATCTCAACCAAATATGCTAACTAAATGTTCTACACATCATGATGGGAAAATAAATGCACAAATTACTACAAACCGCACAAAAAAATGAACGTAGTACCTGTTGCTTTAGAAGAAATAGTTAACCCTCTCACGGCTGATGAGACCACGTGACACTCGTTGTAACTGGAAAATGTATGGCTTCAACCACTAATTTCTTCAATTTTTTAAAAAAAACTCTCCTATTTGGTACATATATGTTGTTAGGCAACTATTCAACAATATAGCATATGTCATTCTACATATATATTATATTCTTATCCGTTGTTACTATATACTACATACTATTCGCCATATCTCCCAAAGTTATTTACATATTTTGACGAAAGAGAGGTAAAATTGAAGAGGAAACCCCTCCATTTTGTCCTGTTGCGATAAGTGTCCTTTGCTCTTGAAGAAACGTTAAAATTTCTATTATAACGTTTGGGTCTGTTTTTTAGTTTTTTCAAAACAAAACAGATTCGATTCCATTATATGTGGCTTTGACACACCATACTGTGCTTAACGAATGATAAAAGAGGAATATGTTACTGTGCCATTCAGAAGTACATACAGGGCATTCGTTAATATATGCACTTTCTTCACATTTTGAAAACCAATTTATACTTTTTGTACTACAAAGCTGCATTTTGCATCACCCTGTATATTTTTTCCAAATCTCAACCAAATATGCTAACTAAATGTTCTACACATCATCATGGGAAAATAAATGCACAAATTAGTAGAAATTGCACTAAAAAATGAACGTAGTACCTGTTTCTTTAGAAGAAATAGTTAACCCTCTCACGGCTGATGAGACCACGTGACACTCGTTGTAACTGGAAAATATATTGCTTCAACCACTAATTTCTTCAATTTTTTTAAAAAAACTCTCCTATTTGGTGTATATGTTGTTAGGCAACTATTCAACAATATAGCATATGTCATTCTACATATATATTATATTGTTATCCATTGTTACTATATACTACATACTATTCGCCATATCTCCCAAAGTTATTTACATATTTTGACGAAAGAGAGGTAAAATTGAAGAGGAAACCCCTCCATTTTGTCCTGTTGCGATAAGTGTCCTTTGCTCTTGAAGAAACGTTAAAATTTCTCTTATAACGTTTGTTTCAGTTTTTTAGTTTTTTCAAAATAAAACAGATTCGATTCCATTATATGTGGCTTTGACACACCATACTGTGGTTAACGAATGATAAAAGAAGAATATGTTACTGTGCCATTCAGAAGTACATACAGGGCATTCGTTAATATATGCACTTTCTTCACATTTTGAAAACCAATTTATACTTTCTGTACTACAAAGATGAATTTTGCATCACCCTGTATATTTTTTCGAAATCTCAACCAAATATGCTAACTAAATGTTCTACACATCATGATGGGAAAATAAATGCACAAATTACTACAAACTGCACAAAAAAATGAACGTAGTACCTGTTGCTTTAGAAGAAATAGTTAATCCTCTCACGGCTGATGAGACCACGTGACACGCGTTGTAACTGGAAAATGTATGGCTTCAACCACTAATTTCTTCAATTTTTTTTAAAAACTCTCCTATTTGGTACATATATGTTGTTAGGCAACTATTCAACAATATAGCATATGTCATTCTACATATATATTATATTCTTATCCATTGTTACTATATACTACATACTATTCGCCATATCTCCCAAAGTTATTTACATATTTTGACGAAATAAAGCTCAAATTGAAGAGGAAACCCATCCATTTTGTCCTGTTGCGAAAAGGGTCCTTTTTCCTTGAAGAAACGTTAAAATTCCTCTTATAACGTTTCTTTCTGTTTTTTAGTTTTTTCAAAATAAAACAGATTCGATTCCATTATATGTGGCTTTGACACACCATACTGTGGTTAACGAATGATAAAAGAGGAATATGTTACTGTGCCATTCAGAAGTACATACAGGGCATTCGTTAATATATGCAATTTCTTCACATTTTGAAAACCAAGTTAAATTTTCTGTACTACAAAGCTGAATTTTGCATCACCCTGTATATTTTTTACAAATCTCAACCAAATATGCTAACTAAATGTTCTACACATCATCATGGGAAACTAATGCACAAATTACTACAAACTGCACTAAAAAATGAACTTAGTACCTGTTGCTTTAGAAGAAATAGTTAACCCTCTCACAGCTGATGAGACCACGTGAGACTCGTTGTAACTGGAAAATGTATGGCTTCAACCACTAATTTATTCAATTTTTTTAAAAAACTTTCCTATTTGGTATATATATGTTGTTAGGCAACTATTCAACAATATAGCATATGTCATTCTACATATATATTATATTGTTAATCATTGTTACTATATACTACATACTATTCGCCATATCTCCCAAACTTATTTACATATTTTGATGAAATAAAGCTAAAATTGAAGAGGAAACCCCTCCATTTTGTCCTGTTGCGATAAGGGCCCTTTGCCCTTGAAGAAACATTAAAATTCCTCTTATAACGTTTGTTTCTCTTTTTTAGTTTTTTCAAAATAAAACAGATTCGATTCCATTATATGTGGCTTTGACACACCATACTGTGCTTAACGAATGATAAAAGAGGAATATGTTACTGTGCCATTCAGAAGTACATACAGGGCATTCGTTAATATATGCACTTTCTTCACATTTTGAAAACCAATTTATACTTTCTGTACTACAAAGCTGAATTTTGCATCACCCTGTATATTTTTTCCAAATCTCAACCAAATATGCTAACTAAATGTTCTACACATCATCATGGGAAAATAAATGCACAAATTACTAGAAATTGCACTAAAAAATGAACGTACTACCTGTTTCTTTAGAAGAAATTGTTAACCCTCTCACGGCTGATGAGACCACGTGACACTCGTTGTAACTGGAAAATATATGGCTTCAACCACTAATTTCTTCAATTTTTTTTAAAAAAATCTCCTATTTGGTATATATGTTGTTAGGCAACTATTCAACAATATAGCATATGTCATTCTGCATATGTATTATATTGTTATCCATTGTTACTATATACTACATACTATTCGCCATATCTCCCAAAGTTATTTACATATTTTGACGAAAGAAAGGTAAAATTGAAGAGGAAACCCCTCCATTTTGTCCTGTTGCGATAAGTGTCCTTTGCCCTTGAAGAAACGTTAAAATTTCTATTATAACGTTTGGGTCTGTTTTTTAGTTTTTTCAAAATAAAACAGATTCGATTCCATTATATGTGGCTTTGACACACCATACTGTGCTTAACGAATGATAAAAGAGGAATATGTTACTGTGCCATTCAGAAGTATATACAGGGCATTCGTTAATATATGCACTTTCTTCACATTTTGAAAACCAATTTATACTTTCTGTACTACAAAGATGAATTTTGCATCACCCTGTATATTTTTTCGAAATCTCAACCAAATATGCTAACTAAATGTTCTACACATCATGATGGGAAAATAAATGCACAAATTACTACAAACCGCACAAAAAAATGAACGTAGTACCTGTTGCTTTAGAAGAAATAGTTAACCCTCTCACGGCTGATGAGACCACGTGACACTCGTTGTAACTGGAAAATGTATGGCTTCAACCACTAATTTCTTCAATTTTTTTAAAAAAACTCTCCTATTTGGTACATATATGTTGTTAGGCAACTATTCAACAATATAGCATATGTCATTCTACATATATATTATATTCTTATCCGTTGTTACTATATACTACATACTATTCGCCATATCTCCCAAAGTTATTTACATATTTTGACGAAAGAGAGGTAAAATTGAAGAGGAAACCCCTCCATTTTGTCCTGTTGCGATAAGTGTCCTTTGCTCTTGAAGAAACGTTAAAATTTCTATTATAACGTTTGGGTCTGTTTTTTAGTTTTTTCAAAATAAAACAGATTCGATTCCATTATATGTGGCTTTGACACACCATACTGTGCTTAACGAATGATAAAAGAGGAATATGTTACTGTGCCATTCAGAAGTACATACAGGGCATTCGTTAATATATGCACTTTCTTCACATTTTGAAAACCAATTTATACTTTTTGTACTACAAAGCTGCATTTTGCATCACCCTGTATATTTTTTCCAAATCTCAACCAAATATGCTAACTAAATGTTCTACACATCATCATGGGAAAATAAATGCACAAATTAGTAGAAATTGCACTAAAAAATGAACGTAGTACCTGTTTCTTTAGAAGAAATAGTTAACCCTCTCACGGCTGATGAGACCACGTGACACTCGTTGTAACTGGAAAATATATGGCTTCAACCACTAATTTCTTCAATTTTTTTAAAAAAACTCTCCTATTTGGTGTATATGTTGTTAGGCAACTATTCAACAATATAGCATATGTCATTCTACATATATATTATATTGTTATCCATTGTTACTATATACTACATACTATTCGCCATATCTCCCAAAGTTATTTACATATTTTGACGAAAGAGAGGTAAAATTGAAGAGGAAACCCCTCCATTTTGTCCTGTTGCGATAAGTGTCCTTTGCTCTTGAAGAAACGTTAAAATTTCTCTTATAACGTTTGTTTCAGTTCTTTAGTTTTTTCAAAATAAAACAGATTCGATTCCATTATATGTGGCTTTGACACACCATACTGTGGTTAACGAATGATAAAAGAAGAATATGTTACTGTGCCATTCAGAAGTACATACAGGGCATTCGTTAATATATGCACTTTCTTCACATTTTGAAAACCAATTTATACTTTCTGTACTACAAAGATGAATTTTGCATCACCCTGTATATTTTTTCGAAATCTCAACCAAATATGCTAACTAAATGTTCTACACATCATGATGGGAAAATAAATGCACAAATTACTACAAACTGCACAAAAAAATGAACGTAGTACCTGTTGCTTTAGAAGAAATAGTTAATCCTCTCACGGCTGATGAGACCACGTGACACGCGTTGTAACTGGAAAATGTATGGCTTCAACCACTAATTTCTTCAATTTTTTTTAAAAACTCTCCTATTTGGTACATATATGTTGTTAGGCAACTATTCAACAATATAGCATATGTCATTCTACATATATATTATATTCTTATCCATTGTTACTATATACTACATACTATTCGCCATATCTCCCAAAGTTATTTACATATTTTGACGAAATAAAGCTCAAATTGAAGAGGAAACCCATCCATTTTGTCCTGTTGCGAAAAGGGTCCTTTTTCATTGAAGAAACGTTAAAATTCCTCTTATAACGTTTCTTTCTGTTTTTTAGTTTTTTCAAAATAAAACAGATTCGATTCCATTATATGTGGCTTTGACACACCATACTGTGGTTAACGAATGATAAAAGAGGAATATGTTACTGTGCCATTCAGAAGTACATACAGGGCATTCGTTAATATATGCAATTTCTTCACATTTTGAAAACCAATTTATACTTTCTGTACTACAAAGCTGAATTTTGAATCACCCTGTATATTTTTTCCAAATCTCAACCAAATATGCTAACTAAATGTTCTACACATCATCATGGGAAAATAAATGCACAAATTACTAGAAATTGCACTAAAAAATGAACGTACTACCTGTTTCTTTAGAAGAAATTTTTAACCCTCTCACGGCTGATGAGACCACGTGATACTCGTTGTAACTGGAAAATATATGGCTTCAACCACTAATTTCTTCAATTTTTTTAAAAAAACTCTCCTATTTGGTATATATGTTGTTAGGCAACTATTCAACAATATAGCATATGTCATTCTGCATATGTATTATATTGTTATCCATTGTTACTATATACTACATACTATTCGCCATATCTCCCAAACTTATTTACATATTTTGACGAAAGAAAGGTAAAATTGAAGAGGAAACCCCTCCATTTTGTCCTGTTGCGATAAGTGTCCTTTGCCCTTGAAGAAACGTTAAAATTTCTATTATAACGTTTGGGTTTGTTTTTTAGTTTTTTCAAAATAAAACAGATTCGATTCCATTATATGTGGCTTTGACACACCATACTGTGCTTAACGAATGATAAAAAAGGAATATGTTACTGTGCCATTCAGAAGTACATACAGGGCATTCGTTAATATATGCACTTTCTTCACATTTTGAAAACCAATTTATACTTTCTGTACTACAAAGATGAATTTTGCATCACCCTGTATATTTTTTCGAAATCTCAACCAAGTATGCTAACTAAATGTTCTACACATCATGATGGGAAAATAAATGCACAAATTACTACAAACCGCACAAAAAAATGAACGTAGTACCTGTTGCTTTAGAAGAAATAGTTAACCCTCTCACGGCTGATGAGACCACGTGACACTCGTTGTAACTGGAAAATGTATGGCTTCAACCACTAATTTCTTCAATTTTTTTAAAAAAACTCTCCTATTTGGTACATATATGTTGTTAGGCAACTATTCAACAATATAGCATATGTCATTCTACATATATATTATATTCTTATCCGTTGTTACTAAATACTACATACTATTCGCCATATCTCCCAAAGTTATTTACATATTTTGACGAAATAAAGCTCAAATTGAAGAGGAAACCCATCCATTTTGTCCTGTTGCGAAAAGGGTCCTTTGCCCTTGAAGAAACGTTAAAATTTCTATTATAACGTTTGGGTCTGTTTTTTAGTTTTTTCAAAATAAAACAGATTCGATTCCATTATATGTGGCTTTGACACACCATACTGTGGTTAACGAATGATAAAAGAGGAATATGTTACTGTGCCATTCAGAAGTACATACAGGGCATTCGTTAATATATGCAATTTCTTCACATTTTGAAAACCAAGTTATACTTTCTGTACTACAAAGATGAATTTTGCATCACCCTGTATATTTTTTACAAATCTCAACCAAATATGCTAACTAAATGTTCTACACATCATCATGGGAAACTAATGCACAAATTACTACAAACTGCACTAAAAAATGAACTTAGTACCTGTTGCTTTAGAAGAAATAGTTAACCCTCTCACAGCTGATGAGACCACGTGAGACTCGTTGTAACTGGAAAATGTATGGCTTCAACCACTAATTTCTTCAATTTTTTTAAAAAACTTTCCTATTTGGTATATATATGTTGTTAGGCAACTATTCAACAATATAGCATATGTCATTCTACATATATATTATATTGTTAATCATTGTTACTATATACTACATACTATTCGCCATATCTCCCAAACTTATTTACATATTTTGATGAAATAAAGCTAAAATTGAAGAGGAAACCCCTCCATTTTGTCCTGTTGCGATAAGGGCCCTTTGCCCTTGAAGAAACATTAAAATTCCTCTTATAACGTTTGTTTCTCTTTTTTAGTTTTTTCAAAATAAAACAGATTCGATTCCATTATATGTGGCTTTGACACACCATACTGTGCTTAACGAATGATAAAAGAGGAATATGTTACTGTGCCATTCAGAAGTACATACTGGGCATTCGTTAATATATGCACTTTCTTCACATTTTGAAAACCAATTTATACTTTCTGTACTACAAAGCTGAATTTTGCATCACCCTGTATATTTTTTCCAAATCTCAACCAAATATGCTAACTAAATGTTCTACACATCATCATGGGAAAATAAATGCACAAATTACTAGAAATTGCACTAAAAAATGAACGTACTACCTGTTTCTTTAGAAGAAATTGTTAACCCTCTCACGGCTGATGAGACCACGTGACACTCGTTGTAACTGGAAAATATATGGCTTCAACCACTAATTTCTTCAATTTTTTTTAAAAAACTCTCCTATTTGGTATATATGTTGTTAGGCAACTATTCAACAATATAGCATATGTCATTCTGCATATTTATTATATTGTTATCCATTGTTACTATATACTACATACTATTCGCCATATCTCCCAAAGTTATTTACATATTTTGACGAAAGAAAGGTAAAATTGAAGAGGAAACCCCTCCATTTTGTCCTGTTGCGATAAGTGTCCTTTGCCCTTGAAGAAACGTTAAAATTTCTATTATAACGTTTGGGTCTGTTTTTTAGTTTTTTCAAAATAAAACAGATTCGATTCCATTATATGTGGCTTTGACACACCATACTGTGCTTAACGAATGATAAAAGAGGAATATGTTACTGTGCCATTCAGAAGTACATACAGGGCATTCGTTAATATATGCACTTTCTTCACATTTTGAAAACCAATTTATACTTTCTGTACTACAAAGATGAATTTTGCATCACCCTGTATATTTTTTCGAAATCTCAACCAAATATGCTAACTAAATGTTCTACACATCATGATGGGAAAATAAATGCACAAATTACTACAAACCGCACAAAAAAATGAACGTAGTACCTGTTGCTTTAGAAGAAATAGTTAACCCTCTCACGGCTGATGAGACCACGTGACACTCGTTGTAACTGGAAAATGTATGGCTTCAACCACTAATTTCTTCAATTTTTTTAAAAAAACTCTCCTATTTGGTACATATATGTTGTTAGGCAACTATTCAACAATATAGCATATGTCATTCTACATATATATTATATTCTTATCCGTTGTTACTATATACTACATACTATTCGCCATATCTCCCAAAGTTATTTACATATTTTGACGAAAGAGAGGTAAAATTGAAGAGGAAACCCCTCCATTTTGTCCTGTTGCGATAAGTGTCCTTTGCTCTTGAAGAAACGTTAAAATTTCTATTATAACGTTTGGGTCTGTTTTTTAGTTTTTTCAAAATAAAACAGATTCGATTCCATTATATGTGGCTTTGACACACCATACTGTGCTTAACGAATGATAAAAGAGGAATATGTTACTGTGCCATTCAGAAGTACATACAGGGCATTCGTTAATATATGCACTTTCTTCACATTTTGAAAACCAATTTATACTTTTTGTACTACAAAGCTGCATTTTGCATCACCCTGTATATTTTTTCCAAATCTCAACCAAATATGCTAACTAAATGTTCTACACATCATCATGGGAAAATAAATGCACAAATTAGTAGAAATTGCACTAAAAAATGAACGTAGTACCTGTTTCTTTAGAAGAAATAGTTAACCCTCTCACGGCTGATGAGACCACGTGACACTCGTTGTAACTGGAAAATATATGGCTTCAACCACTAATTTCTTCAATTTTTTTAAAAAAACTCTCCTATTTGGTGTATATGTTGTTAGGCAACTATTCAACAATATAGCATATGTCATTCTACATATATATTATATTGTTATCCATTGTTACTATATACTACATACTATTCGCCATATCTCCCAAAGTTATTTACATATTTTGACGAAAGAGAGGTAAAATTGAAGAGGAAACCCCTCCATTTTGTCCTGTTGCGATAAGTGTCCTTTGCTCTTGAAGAAACGTTAAAATTTCTCTTATAACGTTTGTTTCAGTTTTTTAGTTTTTTCAAAATAAAACAGATTCGATTCCATTATATGTGGCTTTGACACACCATACTGTGGTTAACGAATGATAAAAGAAGAATATGTTACTGTGCCATTCAGAAGTACATACAGGGCATTCGTTAATATATGCACTTTCTTCACATTTTGAAAACCAATTTATACTTTCTGTACTACAAAGATGAATTTTGCATCACCCTGTATATTTTTCGAAATCTCAACCAAATATGCTAACTAAATGTTCTACACATCATGATGGGAAAATAAATGCACAAATTACTACAAACTGCACAAAAAAATGAACGTAGTACCTGTTGCTTTAGAAGAAATAGTTAATCCTCTCACGGCTGATGAGACCACGTGACACGCGTTGTAACTGGAAAATGTATGGCTTCAACCACTAATTTCTTCAATTTTTTTAAAAACTCTCCTATTTGGTACATATATGTTGTTAGGCAACTATTCAACAATATAGCATATGTCATTCTACATATATATTATATTCTTATCCATTGTTACTATATACTACATACTATTCGCCATATCTCCCAAAGTTATTTACATATTTTGACGAAATAAAGCTCAAATTGAAGAGGAAACCCATCCATTTTGTCCTGTTGCGAAAAGGGTCCTTTTTCCTTGAAGAAACGTTAAAATTCCTCTTATAACGTTTCTTTCTGTTTTTTAGTTTTTTCAAAATAAAACAGATTCGATTCCATTATATGTGGCTTTGACACACCATACTGTGGTTAACGAATGATAAAAGAGGAATATGTTACTGTGCCATTCAGAAGTACATACAGGGCATTCGTTAATATATGCAATTTCTTCACATTTTGAAAACCAATTTATACTTTCTGTACTACAAAGCTGAATTTTGCATCACCCTGTATATTTTTTCCAAATCTCAACCAAATATGCTAACTAAATGTTCTACACATCATCATGGGAAAATAAATGCACAAATTACTAGAAATTGCACTAAAAAATGAACGTACTACCTGTTTCTTTAGAAGAAATTTTAACCCTCTCACGGCTGATGAGACCACGTGATACTCGTTGTAACTGGAAAATATATGGCTTCAACCACTAATTTCTTCAATTTTTTTTAAAAAACTCTCCTATTTGGTATATATGTTGTTAGGCAACTATTCAACAATATAGCATATGTCATTCTGCATATGTATTATATTGTTATCCATTGTTACTATATACTACATACTATTCGCCATATCTCCCAAACTTATTTACATATTTTGACGAAAGAAAGGTAAAATTGAAGAGGAAACCCCTCCATTTTGTCCTGTTGCGATAAGTGTCCTTTGCCCTTGAAGAAACGTTAAAATTTCTATTATAACGTTTGGGTTTGTTTTTTAGTTTTTTCAAAATAAAACAGATTCGATTCCATTATATGTGGCTTTGACACACCATACTGTGCTTAACGAATGATAAAAAGGAATATGTTACTGTGCCATTCAGAAGTACATACAGGGCATTCGTTAATATATGCACTTTCTTCTACATTTTGAAAACCAATTTATACTTTCTGTACTACAAAGATGAATTTTGCATCACCCTGTATATTTTTCGAAATCTCAACCAAATATGCTAACTAAATGTTCTACACATCATGATGGAAATAAATGCACAAATTACTACAAACCGCACAAAAAAATGAACGTAGTACCTGTTGCTTTAGAAAGAAATAGTTAACCCTCTCACGGCTGATGAGACCACGTGACACTCGTTGTAACTGGAAAATGTATGGCTTCAACCACTAATTTCTTCAATTTTTTTAAAAAAACTCTCCTATTTGGTACATATATTGTTGTTAGGCAAACTATTCAACAATATAGCATATGTCATTCTACATATATTATTATATTCTTATCCGTTGTTACTATATACTACATACTATTCGCCATATCTCCCAAAGTTATTTACATATTTTTGACGAAATAAAGCTCAAATTGAAGAGGAAACCCATCCATTTTGTCCTGTTGCGAAAAGGGTCCTTTGCCCTTGAAGAAACGTTAAAATTTCTATTATAACGTTTGGGTCTGTTTTTTAGTTTTTTCAAAATAAAACAGATTCGATTCATTATATGTGGCTTTGACACACCATACTGTGGTTAACGAATGATAAAAGAGGAATATGTTACTGTGCCATTCAGAAGTACATACAGGGCATTCGTTAATATATGCAATTTCTTCACATTTTGAAAACCAAGTTATACTTTCTGTACTACAAAGATGAATTTTGCATCACCCTGTATATTTTTTACAAATCTCAACCAAATATGCTAACTAAATGTTCTACACATCATCATGGGAAACTAATGCACAAATTACTACAAACTGCACTAAAAAATGAACTTAGTACCTGTTGCTTTAGAAGAAATAGTTAACCCTCTCACAGCTGATGAGACCACGTGAGACTCGTTGTAACTGGAAAATGTATGGCTTCAACCACTAATTTCTTCAATTTTTTTAAAAAACTTTCCTATTTGGTATATATATGTTGTTAGGCAACTATTCAACAATATAGCATATGTCATTCTACATATATATTATATTGTTAATCATTGTTACTATATACTACATACTATTCGCCATATCTCCCAAACTTATTTACATATTTTGATGAAATAAAGCTAAAATTGAAGAGGAAACCCCTCCATTTTGTCCTGTTGCGATAAGGGCCCTTTGCCCTTGAAGAAACATTAAAATTCCTCTTATAACGTTTGTTTCTCTTTTTTAGTTTTTTCAAAAATAAAACAGATTCGATTCATTATATGTGGCTTTGACACACCATACTGTGCTTAACGAATGATAAAAGAGGAATATGTTTACTGTGCCATTCAGAAA